>NC_140083.1:19396974-19560401 GCF_964194135.1 Talpa europaea | reverse complement strand
GGCCTTCCCCGTGGTGCAGTGGGTTGAGCGCTGTGCTGTGAAGCTGTCCACAGTCTCTGCAGCATGGTTTTGATTCCTGGCCGGCCAGGGAGAAACCCACATGGCGTGGCAGACCTCTCCTGTCTCTCCCGCTGCTCCCCTCAGCAGTGTCTTTGGTCTGTCTGCCTGTTCTGCTCCTGCCTCCCACCGCTCTCTGATAAATTCTCACCCTCCTGTGCCTCTGACCTGTACCCCAGTTCTTGTAAATAAATCTTAAAAAAAAAAATTAAAAAATTTAAAAAAAGACAGTGTGGAATAAGGTTATGATCAGAAGAGGGATTTTTGTAACAGCTCTAACCCAATAAAACACTTAGCCAAAAACAATTAAAGGTTGGTACTATTTACACTCAGAAAGGAAACTTTAGAGATAAAGCTATCACATAGCACAGAGATAATACCTGCTCTAAAGTGGTCTATGGAGCAGAATATGGAGATGACAGAGAGGTAGGCTTTATTTTAATAAAAGGAAACAAAAAAAAAAAAAAGGAAACTCATTAATAGAGCCACACAACTCTCCATCACTAACAGGGTTTTAGAAACTAGATGAACAAAAGACAGAGGAGTCATAACAAAGTCCCCACGATTGGAAAAAGATGGATATTTCCCAACTCCACATTTCCATATTTCTGTTCTGAAATGATTTACCTATCTTTGAGAGACTGAATGCATTCGAAAAGGTAAGATGATAAGGACTATTGAAGGTTTACACTATAGAGATTTGGCATCGAAATTTGCAATTTGGGTTGACTGCTTGAACCACTAAAACAGTAATATACAGTTTCAGAGCAATGAATTCCAAGCTATAGCAATAATGTTTGAGGATGATGACTGGAAGATTGTCAGGGCTGGAACTTGACAAAATGTTCAATGACTATCGACAAGACCTGCACCAGCTTGGGAGGGGTGTGGGTGTGTGCATTGTGTAGAGATGGAGAGACGGATGAAGAAACAAGCAAATATGCAATTGAGCACCCAAATAGTCAAGTTTATTGTAGAGGAAAGGATAAGGAAATGAAGCTGATGGGACACAAAAGGACCCCAGCAGCCAGAGAAAGTCGTCAAAAGTACAGGATCACCCCTGTGTCCAAAAGGAGAACACTCCTGTTTGGTATGATTTGGTAGGTTATTTTTTGAGTTTGGCAATGCTCAATTTTTTTTCCACATAAATTCACATTAATACTATTTCCAACATTAACCTATCAAATTATGCCAAGTAAGAACATTATACTTATAAGTAATAGGCAAATATCTGTATAGCAATCTTATATGTCTCTAAGCTGTGTGAAGTATTTTCCATCAAACATAAGTTGACTGACTGCAGCCAGCTGAAAACCAATGAAGCTAGCCTAAATGGAAAAAGAGGGAATTTACTCCAAAAATAAAAGGGTATTTAAGTGGAAGGGCTTCAGCAAGGAGCTAGAACCAGGAACAGGAGTAGGTCAAGAATTTGCATTTCTAACAAGTCCCCAGTGATGTCCAAGCTGTGGTCCAGGGACCTCATTCTGAGATCCACTGCTTTAGAGTTTCACATATACCTCCGCACATATTATCTCATTTAATCTACTCCATAACTCTGTAAGGAAGATCTTTTAATCACCATTATTCAGGAGAGGAAGCAAAAGACTAAAGAGCTCTCACACCCAAGCTCTTATACCTTCTAACCTGTAAAGCTGGTGCAGGAATTTAAAACTTAGATTGCCAAGTTCCAGGCTTTTCCCTCTACTCCTTAGCTGTTTGGTGTAGGGTAAATGACTTATATCTACCAGACCCCGACAAAAATAAATACTAGTGGCATGTCATTATTTATTCCAACCAATAATGACACTCCTAATGAAAATGGGGTTATAACAAAGCTGTTTTGCTTTTACACTGCAAAGAGTAAACTCATAAGTATTTGCTTATGTTTTTAGTGCACTTTTATAGTTAAAACATATGCAAATAGTACAAGTTAAAGAGAGCATTGGGACAACTGCATTAATAGAGTAATTAAATTTCTTGTAGTTATGCTGCCTTTTTCTCTTCAGCTACTCTTTGCCTGTGCCCTGTAGTAGCAACCATAATTATGTTGAAGGGCTGGCCTCAATGAAAATAAGTTTCTGTGTAATATCCCTTTGCAAGACCAGTGTCTTTATTCTGCTCCTTCATAAGTTCCAGCAAACCATTATTATTTTGTTTTTGCAAACCATTATTAAAAAATGACCAAGAATTCAGGCTTTTTTTTTTTTGCTAAGTATTTATTTCCTAATTTAAGATTAGGTGTGACTTCTAGTAATTTGGTATAAAGCAATTCTACATAATTAGACTGTTTAACTATATAGTTTAAAAATAGCAGATATCACAGTTCTGATAACTTGTCATTTTTTATTCAGCAATTGCTTATTGATTTATTTGTATAACATTATTTTTATTGAGTATTGGCTTACAACACGGTATATGATTTAGAGGTATAGGTTCACAGTCTGACTGTATGTTACTGCACCATACCAACTGCCAAAACAGCTATAAGCCTCCACCATGGACCACTGTATCCTCACCCCACATTTGTTCCTCGCCCCTTGGCCTCCTGCTCTGCTAGTCTCAGATCTATAGTCAGGTTTCTAGGGTTTACTTTGTTCAGTTTTGTCTATTCCCTTGTTCTGTTTCTCAATATTCTATGTATGAGTGAAATTACCCATTATTTGTCTTTCCTCTTCTGACATTTCCCTTAGCATAGTCCCTGCTAGTTCCATCCGAGTTGTTTCCAATGGCAAAAGGAGTGGGGTGGGTATAAAGAATAGCTGACATGGAGGTCTTTGGACTCAAATTTCTGGAGTTTTAGGTTTCAGCTTCAATTTTTTTCATTTAACAAACTCTTGGATTATGAGAACAAAACAGTAGTCACAAGAGGGGATGGGAAAATCAAATAAAGGGGTCAATTTTATGGTGATGGATGGAAGCTAGACTTTTGGTGGGAATCATAATGTAGAATATAAAGATGTTTATAATGCTGAGGTCTATAATGTTAAAAACCAGTTACTCAATAAAAAAAATTAAAAAGGAAGCAGCACAAAAATATTAATTAATTAATATTAGTTAGCCAAACTCATAAAAAGAGAGTTGAATGGAGGTAACCAGGGGATGGGTGGTAGATGGGAAAACTAGGTACAACCTTGTAATCAGTAGATAAAGAAGTCCTGGAGTTCAAACACACAGCCTAGTAATTATAGTCAACAATAATCTGACGTAAACTTCAAAGTTGCTAAGAGACTAGTTCTTAATTGCTCTTACCACAAAAAAGAAATGGTAATTATGTGACCTGGTAGAGTTGTTAACCAATCCATGGTGGTAAACATACATATATATGTGTGTGTGTCTATACAGAGAGACATAAATATCTAATCAAAACACTGTATTCCTTAAACTTACTTGTTGGTATAGATAAGCATCAATTATATCTCAATTAAGAAAGTGATTTCAGAAACAAATGGCCATTTGCAAAACCAAAAAACAAAAAATACCAAAGATATAACCACATTATAAAGAACATTCATATAAACAAACATAATTTAAGAACATGGGCAATATAAAAAAAATTAAAGCCAACAAGATCTGAGGAGTTTCTGGTCCATACTTTCATCCAGAAAACATTTTTGACGCCTATTTTGTACGAAGCTTTCGCTAGCATTGATTCAGTACACTCCAACAAAGGACTGCATCTATCTGAACAGCCCTACTGAAAGTTGAGATGAACTAGTATGATCTAGAATAACTTAGGGTTTTTGGTCAAAGCGACACCCCAAATTACTGCCCTACTGTGGCTGAAGCCATCCTAATTGGCCCGATTATGGAAAGCACCATTTTCTAAGTGTCTATGTGATAAAATGGGGGAGAGGGAGGGGACATGTAGCAGTGAAAAGGAAGCCTCTAGTGAACAGCGACAACACTCCCAACACTTTCCCACGGCCTCTCTCAATGTCACAATACTCGCTGCAATAGGTGTTTGTGACCCCACATGACACCTGAAAACACTGGAGACCAAAGGCATCAAGCAGTGTCATCCAGGCACACCACTAGCGAAGGGAGAAAGGGATGGAGTCAAGCATCTGACCTTCACACTGTAGCTATAACCCTCAAATGGTTACTCAGAACATACGTTTACATGGACTTGTTTTCATATTCTCTGTAGGACCATCACCCCCACTATGGACCCCACTCACCCACACTCCCTTCTCTACCTTACACCTGCCTGGGTCATCTTAAACTCCCCCACACTAACCAACATTCTTAAAATTTAGCTAATGAAAGCTAACATGTAGTCTATCAAGCTACAGAAGCTACAGCATCAATAATTGATAAACCAGGGGCCTCCCATGGTGCAGGAGGTTGAGCACAGTGCTGTGAAGCTGTCCACAGCTTCTGCAGTGTGGGTTCAATTCCCGGCCGGCCAGGGAGAAACCCACATGGCGTGACAGACCTCTCCTGTCACACCTGCTGCTCCCCTCCGCATGCTTTCGGTCCATCTGCCTGTTCTGCTCCCCACTCTGTCTCTGGTGAATTCTCTCACCCTCCCATGCCTCTGGCCTATACCCCGGCTATTGTATAAATAAAAAATAAATCTTAAAAAAAATAATTGATAAACCATTAATGTCCAATCACTCATTTTACCTCACCAGGCATATTGACATGTTAGCAATTAACATGTATCTAAATCTAAAAAAAAAATAAATGCCTAACAACAAAATGTTCGAAATCTGGGCAAGACAATAGTAGTAAAAGTTTAAATCGAGGAGGCGTTTTCAGGGTCCTCAAACCTCCACTCTATCAACTCACAGCTTGTACTGTGATCATAAGCAATGAAAGCAGACTTGGTCAAAGTATCTCAAGCATGATCTCAATTATAAAGGAAAAAATGGGACCAAAAGGACCAATTAAAAATATGATATTAAAAGTATAATTTGTTCTGCTTCTTTGCATTTTTCTGTACTTTCCTTTAACTGTGTATATCTGTTACTTTGATAATCAGAGGAAGAAAATTAAAAGCAGAAAAGAAATATTCCCATGAAACACATTCCATTATTGTGGGGTTCTAACACTGTGAAAGGCAATCTGGAGGGGTGTACTGCTCATACAGGAGTAAAGCCCTAACCACCCAGGTCTATTTTAGAGCAAGCTGTACACCCAGGATCATTGTGGCTTCCACCTGCAGGCTGCCTCTCAGAGGACAGGGAGAACGTCCTGTTCTGAGTTTGGGGAACATGTTTGTGAATACGAGGTCACACTATTGTAACAGGCTCCTTTCCTTTTTCTGCTTCCTCTTTTTCCCCCACAGCAAGCAGGACAATGAATGCATGGTCATGGATAAACAGAGAGTAAGATACCAGCCTCTGCAGCCTCAAGCCTGTATCACCCACAGGACCTAAATTCCTTCACCACCCCAAGAGTGTGGAAATTCCAAGCCCAGAACATGAGCAAATACTGGTGTGAGACTCTTATTTTTAAAATATACCCTAGATTAAATTTCTAAATATGCACACACTTTGCAACTGATTAAAATAGAACTGTCCCACGTAGCCTCTATTACCAACATCCCCCTCCCAACACACACATATAAAACAAATTCAAGCAGCAGGAAAAGTTCATATTGTCTCTTTTAAAAAATGAAAATTGCTAATTTTCATACTGCTTTGAAAGGGTTCAAGTTAATGATGTGCTAATGTGATATTAAGGTAGTAACTCCTGCAGTTGTAATGGCCTAATGGGGCAGCTGACATCACAATGTGTTACTAAAGTGTTGGGTTTTACTGGATTTCCATAAGTAAATGGAATCTGAGACTCACTGCATGCTAATCATTGCAGTTTAGTAGGTTCCCTGTTTATTTTGGATAAGCATTTCTTTGCAAATAAAGAACTAAATGAGCAAATGGGTCAGAATTTGATAGAGATATTTCCTGTTGGCTCCCGGAATAGAGAATTTTTAAGCCTGTAGAGAATGAGAACAGATGTGGATAATAATGCAATTTGTTATTTATAAATGCAAGCTTTTTCTGAAGATTTAGGAATGATCCTGCAAACTATTCATTGAATCTCAAAAAAAAAAATCAATAAATATTAATACCAGAACACAAATGTTTGCACTATAATTTGAAGCATGCAGACTATGTACCCATGGTATCTTTGAAAAATCCAGGATGCCCTGAATACCTATGAACTGTGTGTCACCAGATGATTCAGGGAGCGTCTCTGAACTTTTAAGAATTCTCAAGTAGAACAGTAAGAACATATTTTCAGTAAAGGAAAGCTGGTGCACTCTTCTATCTGAATTTTTCTCTGGCTTTTATTACTTAGCAAAAAGAGGACCGAGTATGAAATCGAAAAATCTGGGCTGAAAGGTTGGCTTTGCCACTTAATAGCCAGATAAATTCCTTAAAAATAATTTACATCTCCACATCTCTAAAATGACAAAAGTTAAAATAAAAAAATAAAGGGTTATTTGAAGATAGCATGAGAATAGAGTCTAGTTAATTAAATCTGAGCTAGAATCAAGGCGATTCCACAAAAAATTTAATTAACCTTATTTATTTCAGAAACTCTATTTTGACCTGTAGGCAGTTGCTAACACCTTCCCGGAAATGAAGTGACAGGTTAAATCTACATAGTGTCTCCACATTACCATTTATTGTCACCGTGGTTGTGGGGGACCTGACTAGAAGCTTCAATAGATATGCAGTCTGCTATGGAATACTGATTCAATCTTTAGTATAATGAATTCTGAGCAATGGATGGGTCACTGCATTTATTTAATTATTAAAATGGATTGTGTCAATCTATTCCTTTTGTAATAAAGATTGCTCCTAGGACTTGCTCTGAGAAAGACAAAATAGACTATTGTTAAATAAAAAATCATTAGTTGACGCACTAGGTATCCAGTCATCAACAGAGCAGAAAGACTTATCGGGAAGCATTTGGACAGTCAGCTGTGCCCATGCTTTGCTGAGTACAGGACATGCTAGGAGGTGCTGCAGAGAGCGTGGGAGGGGAGATAAGGACCGTTCCGGTGCTCCTGCTGCATTCCTTAGCCCAACCCCACTCTATCTGTTTTATTTCTTTCAAACACTGACCTTTTGTCTATGGATTCATTTACACAAAGGGTTTGGTTGCTATAAAAAAAAAATGTTTAAATAGCTGACCTATTTCAACTTCCCCATCTTAAGAGATAAAGAAATTGAAACTCAGAAAGGTGGTACAAACATACAAGAACACTCAGAAATCAGTCCTAATATCAGAACCAGAAAATAGGTGTCCAAATCCCCAATCCAGGTTCTTTCCACCACTGTGTTTTCTTGATGATGAGGGCCTGAATGCTCAGCACTGGGCCAGTGATTCTATCTGAATTTACTAATAACTCCACCAGCTCTCTAAATATCTCCCCTATTTAAAGATGAGGTTCAAGAATGTTTAAACAACGTACACAAGCCTACATTCAAATCCAGTCTCTCCCCAAATCATGTGCCTGTATCTGCCAAGTTGAGTTAAACTTGAATGCTTACTGTTGGCCATCAAAACAACCGATCACCATAACGACCTCGAGGGATAAACCAACGAATGTTAGATGTTTAAATAACAAATTTAGGCTCTATTTCTTAAGTAGACTTCATAACAACTCAGACAATAAATATGGATGAAGGAAGGCCAAATGAAAACCTTATTTGAGAACTGCTCTCATTTCTTTCTGAGCTGAGATGATCAATAATCACCTCTGATGTTGCTACTTTTTTTTTTTATTAGAATAAGCATGTGTCTTTTCCATTTTTGGATGTCTCATAGGTCATGTGTTGCACATATTAATTTCTTTCCTTGTTCAAAAGGCCTACTGCTTATGTTGCTAATCAAATTTGTAGATGTGCTCATAGGAGAATATTGTGAAGATGTTTCCCACTGGCATTGTCATTTTTCAAATTTCATGCTTAAGACAGTTTTCTTTGTCTCATATATCCACTGACACAGATAACTAGGTAGCTTTTAATATAATTGTGACCCAATCCTGGTTTTGTTCTATTTTATTTTTTTCAAATATAAATCTGCCATTTTATTTGTGAAGAATTTCAAAGTAATGCCAAGGTACATAATTCTTTATATTATGAAAACAGAAAGATCTAAAAAGCTATAAAAGGAAAGGTGATCTTACAATTAAAATGAAATAAAAAGTAGAATGACAAAAAAAAACCTTATACTGAATAAAGTGAGATGACCAGAAAGAGAATATTTCTGATCTGATTACATTTTTTTAGTAGTCTTAAGACTTAAAGTATTGCTCTTTAATCAGTATCTACCTTCAGATATTATAATTTCATTGTATTGTAAGCATCTTAAACAGTATATTATCAATTTCTCCCTCTACTTTTTTGTGCTAGTATTGTCCTTTATTTCACTTTTACATATGCCATGTATCCAGAATCAACTGCCATTAATTTTCTTTGAACAAGTAATAATTTCTTAGCTATTCATGAAAATATATTTAACTGTTATTTTCATAATTTTTACTACTCTGCATCTCTCCAAAGACACAAGTTTCCATGTGATATCATAGTCCCACATGAAGAACTTCTTTGAACATTTCTTATAATGCAGTTATCCCAAGAATAAATTCCATTTTCAAAAGTCCTTAATTCCCCTTTGTATTTTAAAGACACTGAGCTGTTTTTTCCTGTACTCTAAACATGTGTCTTCATTATCTCCTGGATTGCATATTTATTTTCTAATGAGATATCTGCTACGATTATTATTCTTCAGATTTTTCGTCCTCCATATTCCCTCCCCTGAGATTCCCATAACACATGTGTTAGAATACTTGATGTTGTGTAGCTTTTATTTCTTATATATTTTTTTTATTTTCTTTTGTGTTTCACTGAGTAATTTCTATTCACATATCCTTAAGTTCACTAATTCTTTCCTTGTCTACATCTAATCCACTGACAACCCCATGAAAGGCAAACATTTCTGTTACCATGTTTTCCCTATAATTGTGATTTAATTTTGTCTTATAGTTTTCATCTCTCTGATGAAATTCCCTGGCTGTGAAGTTATTCAGTTTTCTAAAGAGTTCACATGATAATCACAGTAATTCTAAATTCCCTGATCTTGCCAACATATGGGTCATGTCAGAGTTCTGTAGTTGCTTTGCTTCTTGCCAATGAGTGTTTTTTCCCTTGGGTTATTTTTTTGTTTGTTCTTGGTGTACCTCATAATTTTGAGCTGAAAACTTACATTGCTTATAGGACAGGAGTAAAAGAGGTAAATGATATCCATGATTACACATAGGCAAGTATCGTCTTCTGCACACAGATATTCACAGAAGCTTTATTCATCATTGCCAAAACTTAAACGCAAACGAGATGTCCTTTAGTAGGTGAATGGATAAATACAAATATTCCAGGCAATGAAATATCATTCAATGCTAAAAATAGATGAGCTATCTAACCATGATAAGGTAAAGAGGAAACTTAAATGTATATTACAAATGAAAGAAGTTAATCTGAAAAAGCTACACATACATGATTCCAACTATGTGACAGTCTGGAAAAGGCAAAACTCTGGAAGCAGTTAAAAGAGCGAGTATTGCCAGAGGTCATGGGGGGTGGCAGTGGAACTATTCTGTATGACACAATAATGATAAAAACATGTCATTATGCATTTGTCCAAACCCATAGAATGGTCAACACCAAGAATGAATCCTAATGTAAACTATGTCTCTGGGTGGTAATGAAGTATCAATGTACATTTATCAGTTGTAACAAATGCACCTCTCTGGTGCCCATGAGGAAGGCTGTGTATGTGGGAGCAGAGCTCTATGAGTAGCTCTGTACTTTCAATTTAATTTTGCTTGAACTTAAAACTGCTCTTCTTTACCAGTGAACTTAATGTAGTATATACAGATATTGATTTATAATGATGTCCACCTGAATCCTATATCATGTCATAAATCAATGTCACTTTAAAAAAAAATGTCAAACTGCTCTAAAACAGAAAGTCTATTTAAAAGAGGGGAAATGCAACATCCAGACCCAAGAATCTAAACAAACTTTATGACAACCGCTAAATATAAAAATATAAAATATAAAAATGGAAAATGAGATTTGAGAAAATAGATAATTGCTGAAACAAAACCATACAACCAAGAAAATGTAAAATACACTTGGAATGTCCCAGTATCTGGGAGGGTTGGAAACAAATGCAGGAAAAGCAGGCACATCAGACCAGATGTGTGGAGTACCCCATCAAAGATGGGGTCTCTAGCATTAGCCAGAAGTTCAAACTTAGAGACTATGAGAAAACAAAACTCTGCAGGAGAGTAATATGAACTAACTGATCCTGTAGGAAATGTGTCTGGTGGCCTGTTAGAAACAGCTTGAAGATAGAAAAACCAGAAATAAGGCAATGAAATAGTTATTATAATAGCCTAGGAAAAAGAGGGTCAAGCTTAAATGAGCCAGCTAGCAGTACACAAGAGGGGGTGAGGGTTACAATTTAGGAGATATTGTAGAGAAAAAAAATTTCTAAACTGGTTGCCTGATTTGATAAGAGTGATGAAGGAATGGGGAAATGAAATATGCAAGGCTTCACGCTGGGATAATAGTGGTGCAATTTTCTCACCAGTATCTTCAATCCTTTTTTCCAAGAGCTTTCTCCAATCTGCTTTTAAACGTGTCCATGCTTGAATTAGCATAAATGTTTGGAAAAGGTAAAAAACATTTATTCTCAAAATGTTCTTGAGGTAAACCATTTCTGAAATGTGAACCTGCTTGCCAGCCAAAACTCAATTTGTATTCAAACTGTGGTTTAAACACTCTGTCCAAACATGACAGATGTTGGAATCAATTGGTTTGCAAGTCTTATTTTTTTTTTGTCAGCTTCAATAAACAAAATCTTTGAAAATTATCTTCTGTCAAATACATTTACCAAATCTTTGTAATTCATATAGACCGCTATAAAGTTAATTGAAAATTAAACTCTTGGCCTTTGGGAGCCAGGAAAAAAGGAAAAGATAATGTGGACACATAATTTTTTAAAGAGGTGGAGACTACAAAATATGCAAAAGAATATACCAAAACACACAAGCCCAAAACAACACACAGAGTGAAGAGTGTTCTCTTGTTGCTACCTCTTTAGAATTTTTGCCTCATTTTTGCTTAAATTTCCAAATAAATTTTGTTTTCAATCCTACAAGCCTATAAACTATATAGATAAGCTTGACATTTTTATTATATTATGATCTAATTCTATCATTTGAAATATCTATTTGTTCTGACCATCTCAGACTGCAGTGTACTAAAGGTAATAATGAATAAGTGAAGTGAATCTGAACTGTTACCATTAAGAGCAAATAGTTACCCCCTCCTTGATAAAAATAATGTGACTAAAAAGAGGCTAAGATCAATGAATACAGAAGGAATTGAGAGGTAGACCTCTCTATCCCAAAATCCCCTGGCTTCTCTGTCTAGTCACTCATCTATAACCAGGACTTATCATTGAAGTCAGTTTACAGGATTGTGGAGATTAAATAATTTATGCAAAGTACATAGCAAGATGTCTAGCAGATGGTAAACATTCAGAAGATATTCCCTAATAATATTACATCCCTTTATTATCAATTTATGTTCATTCCATTTTTAATGAATATACCCTCAATGTGTTTTCCCTCTATTGGCATATTTTTTTAATTCAAATTGAGCATGTTCTTTGTTTACTAAAATATTAGTTGTTATATTTACTACAAATACATGTTCAATGTTTTTACCTTTCAGACTTTGTTGTTGTTTTTATACTATTACTTTTCTTCATCTTTTCTTCTTGATTATTTACCATTGCTTTTTTAAAAAAAGATTTATTTATTTATGCATACAAGAGCTGGGCTACAGGCCAGAGATGCAGGGATGAGTGGACTCACCAGAGACAGAGTGGGGAAGAGAACAGGCAGACCGACTGAACTACACTGCTGAGGGGAGCAGCAGGCAAGGCAGGAGAGGTCTGCTTCACCATGTGGGTTTCTCTCTGGCCAGCCAGGGATCTGAAATCATGCTGCAGAGGCTGTACATTGCTTCATAGTGCAATACTTAACCCCTTGCGCCACCAGGGAGGTCCACCATTACTTTTAAATATAGACAATCTTGCATCTTCCAGAAATACATAATTATATGTTTAGTTGGAGACATTTTCTTTTCCCCCTTTTTTGTAGTAGTAACTAGATATTTTGCTTTTAATTCTTTAGCACAGATAGATTTGGGGGACAGGAATAAAGTGAATGCCAGTATTTAATTTTTCATCAAACATTGCTTACACGGTAAGACCCACATTTTGAATAATCTTTTCCTTCATTGCTGGTTTATTTTATGTACATCCTGGCTTACTTGTCTTTGACCCAGCAGTTCAAAGTCCACCTATCAAAATCTCAATTCTGCCTCCCACTCTACATTCTGAACCTGCTCCCTCTATCAGTATCCTTGGTCTACTCCAGTGCTTCAAACTTGATTCCTTCTGTCCCCATTACAAGCATTCTGATGCTTGACTTAGGTATCATTCAAGTATGACTTCACTTGACTACTGCTGACCCCTGCACATCACACATGACGTGCCAACACCTGGTGTGCCAGGAGAGGGACCAACTCTATCATGCTTATTTTGGATTTAACAAGTTTGTGCAGGCTCTGAATATTCACTTCCATTCTCCTTTGTATTGTGTCCTTTAATCTAGCAACTGTGTTTGCCAGCTTAATTTAAACTAGATTAGCAAATGTCTGCAGGGCCAAGGAGTAATCTGCTCATCTCTCTAAATCCTAAATAATTCTTTACCCTCCCTTGTCAGAACCTGAATGCTTTTGTGAAAGGGTTTGTTATTTTACCTAGTAATTGTCATTGTGTTTAGCCTTCTCTTAACCATAAACGGATTGCTCTACATTGCACTTTATCTTTTTAGTTAAATGCATGTGTTGATTCCTTGTCTGAATTGTATGGTTCTTCAATCACAATCATTCTAGGAACATACTGCAGTGCTTAAATCCTGGTAGACACTCAACTAATATTTAATAATAATAATAGGGAGCAGTGATGATATCAGCCAACCAGAAAGCTTCAGATCACAACAGCCAAATAACTCTAAAAACTCTGAAACATTGACTCAAATATGACATTTTTTAGCATAGAATACTTTGAAACAATTACAGTTATAACATGAATGGAAAGTCTAGATTCTGTCTATGTCTCCATTTATTCAATGACGAAATATTTATGAGGCATATGTGAAAAGAATAATCACAAGTAAGAAGACCCAGGCGTAAGAGGGTGCACCATTATATTTCTATTCTCCTGCAATAGCTTAGGGCTAAATTGCTTTACATCTCTTTTTTTTTTTTTTTAAAGATTTATTTATTTATATAAACACTGGGTACAGTCAGAAGTGTGGGAGGGTGAGAGAATTCACCAGAGCCAGAGCAGAGAACAGAACAGGCAGAGTGACAAAGTACACTGCTGAGAGGAGCAGCGGGCATCAGGAGAGGCCTACATGCCATGTGGGACCCTCGCCCGGTGGCCGGGGATCGAACCGGCGCTGCAGAGGCTGTGGGCAGATTTGTAGCCCAGCGCTCAACCGCTGCGCCACCAGGGGAGTCCCAAAATTGCTTTACATCTTGATTTTATTAATAGTATGGAGGACTCTGTGATGTTTCAAATGTCTGTGAAATTATGTAATTATATTTTTATTTACTATATTTCTACATTCTTTGGTAGACCCTAAGTCCACTAAGAAAGGATGGTTGATTTGTTCATGACTATTCATAGCACTGACTTCATTGCTTAGCATGCAGCAGGTTCAAGGTGAATGTTTATTGAATGAATTCAGTTTGTCCAGGGGCTTAAGACATGGCTGTATCTCAAGAAATTTGCATATGTTGAAAAGGATGAGGACCTTGATTTGTTTAGCATTTGCCGTATACCATTTTCATACATTATATCATTTATTTCTTGCAAGGACCTTGTGAGACAGCTATTATTACCATAATTTGTGAGCACTACTATCTGCTTTTTAGGATGAGAAATGTGGGTCCCACCAAAGACTTGCCCAGAGTCTTATCAATTTTAAGCAATAAAGTCAGTTATTTGTCTGAATTCAATGCTCATACCCTTCCTTGCAGGCTACAATGCCTCTGTATAAGTGAGATATAGTAGTAAAACATCACTATAATTAAGTTTTTAAATGTCCATGGGTAACTATAAATGAACTAGAAATTCAAAGAAGGAGAAGAGTGAAAATAAAGGTCAGAATAGGCTTATGGGGAAGTTGGGATTTGAGTTAATTCCTCAAGTCTCTGGACACAGAATGGAGCAGAGGTCAGTTCAGGAAAGGCAATTTCAGAATTCTCATCATGACTTTTTAAAGTCAATAAATGGGGCCTCCCCAGTGGCACAGCGGTTGAGCGCTGGGTTGCAAAGATGCCCACGGCCTCTGCAGCGCCGGTTCGATCCCCGGCTGCTCCCTGGCCACTGGAAGAGGGTCTCACATGGCACACAGACCTCTCCTGCTGCCCGCTGCTCCCCTCAGCAGTGTACTTCAGTCCCTCTGCCTGTTCTGCTCCCCGCTCTGGCTCTGGTGAATTCTCTCACCCTCCCACGCTTCTGACTGTACCCAGTGCATGTATAAACAAAACAAACAATAAATCATAAATAAAAATACATACCTCTTAAAAAAATAAATAAAATAAAGTCAATAAATGGTATTTTTAATGGTATTGGTTGATTAGCACTATAAATATTGTGGGGCCAAGAAATGGTTTACTCACAAGACACATAACAGAACATAGATGTTATACCGGCATGTGACGGAGAAGATGGATTGAGTCTTTGTCTTCGCCTCATATGGCTATACTAAAAAATAATTGAATGGGAAAGGTTTAGGATATCACACAGTACTTTACTAATCTAAATGATAATACTCAATATCTGAGTCCGTGTTATGCCTAATGATGACTGCATAGAAAATCATGAAGAGCCAATAATATGTTCTGATTCCTGCAAAGAGCGAACATGGTAATTTCACCACTTGATGAGGAGGAGGAGGCTAATTGTTCCATGCAAAATTGGCAATGACCTCTATGATGCTTTGAAATGACTGGGCTCTCGAGATTCAAATAAAATTTAGACAAGATATCTTATTAGTTAAGAATTTCTTTTTTCAAAGCAATGCTTACTGGCGTTATGCTGATTTGAGAAACCCCATTCTGACTGTTAATGAAAACTTAATGGACCTGACATAAGTAGGAGAATCTTAAGCCTGCCTCACTTTCTAAATTGCTTTTTTCTGTTACCTTCTGGAAAGTTGCTGGGTCATTGAGCACTGATGTCATGCTGGAATATGGAAGAAAAACTGGTAAACAATATTGAAAATGTGAAGGAGATCCAGAATACAGCCCAGCAGATCTTAGGATCACATAAAAAGATGAAACTGGAACCAGAAAAATCAGAGGCAGGACTAAGAAAT
This sequence comes from Talpa europaea, assembly GCF_964194135.1. Classification (NCBI taxonomy): domain Eukaryota; kingdom Metazoa; phylum Chordata; class Mammalia; order Eulipotyphla; family Talpidae; genus Talpa; species Talpa europaea. The sequence goes on along the minus strand of NC_140083.1, from coordinate 19,544,857 downwards.
CAGTAATGTAGAAGTGATTGAGGCAGACCAAATTTTGGTTCCCAGCTCTATTATTTAATAGATTTTTTTAACTTGGGAAATTATCTAACTTTTCTGGACTTCAGTTTCTTCATTCACAAAGATCGATTATAAAATTAGCATCTATTACAAATGCCTATTGTGTGGATTAACTCAGAAAATTCAGCGGAAACACTTAGCATTGTGTTTGACACATAATTTCTCAAAAAATGATAGCTTTCTATCATCATCATCTTCATCGTCACTACTACAAAGAACAAGAAAAATATATAGAAATTAAAATACCTGAAAGAAAAAGGAATCACAGCTAGTCCCTCAAGATAGGCAAGATCTTGAAAGAATCTCGCACAGGTTGATTATAGTCACCAAACATTGGAGGGGAATTTAGAAATCATCCTGTCAAACACCTTTGTTTCACTATATGTGACCCAATTCTAAGAAATCTCTCATTGGGGCCTCCCTGGTGGCACAAGGGGTTAAGATGCAACCTACAAAGCTATCTGCAGCCACTGAAGCATGAGTTCCATCCCCAGCCAGGGATCAACACACATGGCGCAACAGACCTCTCCTGCTCCCCTCAGAAGTGTATTTCAATCACTCTGCCTGTTTTGTTCCCCACTCTGTCTCTGGTGAATCCTCTCACTCCCTGGATCTCTGGCCTGTACCCCAGTTCTTGTATGCATAAATAAATCTTAAAAAAAAAAAGAAGAAGCCTCTCATTGGCACAATCATTTTTTAAAACATCCTGGAAATTTTTTTTTTGAAGTTCATCATGTGTTTACATACATGATCTAGTAATTCCATTCCTCAGTATTTACTCAAGAGAAATAAAAACTTATGTCCCCACCAAGACTGGCATATAAATGTTCCACACAGCTTTATTCATAACAGCCCAAACAGGAAACAATCAAATGCCCATCAACAGGAGAATGGAGGAATAAATTTCACATAATGAAACACATTCAACAATAAAAAAAGAAAAGAAAAAGAATGAACTCCCACAGTTGACAGCATGGATGAATCTAAAAACCTTATGCTGAGCAGAAGCAGCAATGCGAAAGAATACATTCTGCCTAACTCTATTTAGCTGAAATCCTAGAAGAAAAAAAATTAAATCTGTAGAAATCCAAAGCACATCTGTAGTTGTCTAGGGCTTGGTAAGGGGGGGTGGGGAGAATGTACAAGGGTACATTTTGGGGTGATAGAAATTTTTATAGGTTTTATAAAATATAGCTTGAATGTATGCAATGGCTAAATATGTCAAAATTCATTAAAATTATGAATTTTACCTTATATTAATTATACCTAAAGTTGACTTTTAAAATAGAGAAAGATGGATTTACTATTTTCAACGGCAGAACTAGAATTCAAAGCCAGGTCTTTCCTTATTAGTTCACTAGTTAGCTAGGTTAGGACTCAGCCAGTGGGTTAAGCTGAACTTTGCTCGGTAATTAGCACAACATCTTATTTCTGCAAGGGAGCTTAGCAAAATGTCATAAACCTTGACTCTGGAGTCACAAGAATGTAGTTTGATGTCATGGCTGCCCCCTTGCTAGCTGTGTGGGCTTAGCCAGGTTGTTAGACCTCCATGAGCTACCTTTCACTCCTCTCTCAAGGAGGGATAAATTCTAAAACTTCCTGTCACAGGAGTCCTACACAGTCTCAATCACATGACATAAAAGGTGCCAGAAAATGACAGGCACTGAATCCATCCCAAATTTGGCTATTGTTTTTTTAAAAGAACATACCAGACCTTGAGCTACGCCATTGGTAAATCTGCCTGGTGAGGTTGGGAGGTAATACTTCTAAGCTGCATTTCTTCATTCATTCAACCAATATCATTCAGTGCCTCTGAGTTGCCTGGAGTGGTTCCAGGTTCTTGGAATTCAGTAAGGGAAGAGATATATTTTAGTACAGAAAGACAGCAAATTGGTAAGCCAATACATGCAGAATATGTCAAGTAATTGTGCCAGGAAGAAGAGTAAAAACGAGGTGGGGAGGGAAGTATGATTAGGGATAATAGGAAGATGCTATTTCATGTAGAATACTTTAGGAATAACTCATCCACTAACCTATCTGAACTGAAACCCAGAAAAAGAGAGAGAAAGACAGACATCTTTTCAGAGAATATCTGGATACAAAATACTGCACATAGAGGGAAGGCAAGGAAGAAGCCCTGAAGCAGATATCTGCTTGGCACATTTTGGGATCCACAAGACCTTAAAGCTGTGTGCATTGGTTCCAATTGGCGCGCCGTGCGATGCCCAAAACAAAGTACCGACTGTCAGAAACTGAACTCTACTCTTCATCCATGTCTTCGGGTTTTCCACACAGACACAAATTTCTGTATCAAACTCCTGTTGCTATTGTCATATTTGCCAAAGGACTCGGGTACCAGGTGCGAGCGGTTATGTCTCCTTGTACACTTTGTAAACACCCAACATTTGCTCAAATAAACTTAAAATACAGTGCTGCTTCGCTCAACAACGGAGACAAGGTCAGAGAAATATGTTATTAGGCGGTTTTGTCCAAGTGGGAAAGCTGGGGTGTGCGCTTATGCGCCCCAGCCTGGTGGCCTACTCCACACGCAGGCTGCTGAGAATCGTGCGTGCGCGTGATTTGTTGGTGACCAAAATATAAACACACGGAGCAACGCTGCAACTACAGACGGGTCCAAATCAGTTGCCTTTGTCGAAGGAGATGTAAATGCCCACGGGCTGTGAGGCGAAGCAGCTGAACTCGAAAGGGCCATTTTTTTTTAAATTATTATTATTTTAATTTTATATATTTTTACATCATTTTTAATTTTTGCACAATGTATGCATTTTCATCTTGATAATAGTCCCCATACAATTCCCACCTCCCCCTTGTTTTGATCCTACTTCCTCTCCCCACCCCCATAGTGTGTCTCTGGTTTATAGTTACTTGTTGATTTTGATTTTTACTTTACCACTATGGAGAGCTGTGTGGAGATTTCTTGACCTGCTAAAGATAGAGCTTCCATATGATCCAGCAATTCCACTTCTAGGTACTCACCCAAAGGACACAGAAACATTAATTCAAAACGGCACCTGCACCCCTATGTTTGAAAGCGCCATTTTTTTAGCACATGGGAGTCAGGCAAAAAGCTTAATTGGGGAGAGGGAGGAGACACAAGAGCGCGATTCCAACACCTCTTTTTCTGGCTTCCTCTGATGCTTTAAGGGTTAAAAAGCCCAAAACCCGAAAACATACTCTAAAAATCGTACTAACCTTCCTGCAGGCAGTCCCTGTTCATGGAGGCCACAGCACTGGGTGCAGGAAAGCAGCGCATCTCCAGGCCTGGAAAAACAGGAGCTGCTCCTGGACACTGAGGTCAGGCACTGTTTTGCAGCCATCCCAGCCTGGTAGGTTCACCATTGCTTCCAACAGTTTGAAAGAGAACTTTGTAGCCCTTGGCATCATCTTCACAGTTATAACAGTGCACAGGGGAAACAAGACAGCAGGGACACAGCACCTTGAGCACCTCTCCCCCAGGGTGACTCGGCCTTTTATACCCTCCCTCCAGGCACACGCGGACACATGCGCACAAACCCAAGTTCCAGGTGTTCACAAACAGGCACGCGTGCCCCACACCCACACACCTTCTGCGTTAACATGATGGAGTCCACAGGTGATCGCCACAGAGGCTAGTGGTGCAACAAGCCTGATTAACTCATTTACCCTGCAAGCATGGACATCGGCTTCCTTTAATAAGTGACACTAAGCCTTTAATTCAGTCCTGGGGTAACCAGTGAGTTCACTAGCAGCTCATCTTAGTTGTCCAATGTTTCCTTCCAGAGGAAATCTACAGAGGAGGACTGTGGAATCTTCTGGCACCGGTGACAATGCATTTGATCACTCTAGCACTCTCTAGCAAGCACTCTCTGATCACCTATTTGACACAGTTGAATGCAGCCCTTAGAAGTCTCAGTGGGCAGTGCTGGGAGCACAGTTCTAAAGTCAGAAATGGCCAAGAGGGGTTCAGAAGTGCAGCAGTGTTAACAGGCAAACCACAAGAATGATGAGAAACAAATGTTGACATCAGTGATAATTACGCATAATCAAGAGCCACCAGCAAAAGATAAGTTACAGGCAGAAATCCAAGGGGGTAGTCATCTTTAGTTCTCAGGGAAAGATCCTTAAGGGATCTTTAAGAGCCTATCAAGTTCTTTTTCAATTCTGTTGCTTTGTCCTTAAAAGTAGCTGTTCACAGCTGATTTCATTTGTTTTGGACAATATGCACCAAAGCACTGTTTTCGCGAGCACAGACAATTAAAATGAACTGTTAATAAATATTCTGAAGAAAAAATAATTGAGAAAGAAAGCTGTGAGGGACTCAGTTTTTCTGTGGGAGGATCTTGGATGTTTAGTCAATTTAGCCCGCTACTGTAACCTAAACATTAAATTAACTGATTGCAGTTTATTTGGCTACTGCTAAACGACATAAGCACTGAGTTGAAATCCTAATTTAATTTTAGACGTACATGAAGGCAGGACACTGGGTAGTTTCCTGAGGTGCACTGAAGGAGATCTGTCTGTCCTCCACATGGACCAGCCAGCAATGCCACTCATGTCCACAGGTAGCTCTTGAAGAGAAGCAGTTGCCAATCATACTGATTTGAGTATAAAGTGATAGAAAACCAGAGAACTAAGAGGAAATAGCAATATTATAAAGCATGACCTCCACGCAATTATATTGCTTGTCTAGGAAAACTACAACATAGAAAGCTCTGTATTTTAACTCTTCAATTCAGATTTGGAAATGAGGGCCTCCTTGGTAGCACAGTGAGGTAAGCCCAGCACTGTGAAGCTGACCTCAGCCTCTGCAGCACGAGTTCGTTCCCGGAAGGCCATGGAGATACCCACATGGCGCAGCAGCCCTCTCCTATCTTGCCCGCTGCTCCCTTCAGCAGTGTATTTCAGTCTGTCTGCCTGTTCTGCTCCCCACTCTGTCTCTGGTGAATCCTCTCAAACCCCCCACCACACACACCTCTTGCCTATACCCAGTTCTTGTATGCATGAATAAATATTTTTTTTAATTGGAAATGAATGTTTATAACAATATTGATGTACAGTTATATTGATGTACAGCTATAGATATAACTGTGTTTTACATTTATAAGATGTTCCACCTATCACTTCTCAAAAATAGCCCATGACTATATCACAAATAGTCCAGTATCACATTTTCAAATTGTTGTCAGAAGTTCACTCATTTATTTCTCATAAAAAGATCCTGTACAGTAAATATTACTACCAGGTCCACCATTTTGCTGAGGAAATCAAGACCCTGAGATAGTAAATTATTTTCCCAAATTTCTACAGTCAAGCACCTATAGCAGCATTACAATTCACACAAAAAGCCTTTGATATAAAAATCCTTTCAGGACAAACCATTCTGGTCAACTACATTTGAATAAAGACCTGATCAAAAAGGCAATGAGAAAAATAAATATCCTTTCAATTTTCTCACTCTGATTTTTCAATAAAAACCTCAAAATAATTTAATGAAAACAAAATTGATGAAGACTCTCGCCATTGTGGAGGAGGTGTATGGGGAGAGAGAGAATTTACAGGGAAGAGAAAACTATTATAAATAATCCCTCATGCCTTTTTTAAACTTCCCCCACACCCACATTCTGGTTTTTTTAATCATATTTGCATCTTAGAGCTACTCATCACCCTTGCCAAACTTCTACATTGGTTGATTAGTTAGCATTTTCTGAAATCTACAAAACCCTAAAGAGTTTTGTTGACATCTGTTTTTAAGCAGGTTTTTGCTATAAACTATATGATACAGAGTAAGACCAGTTCATCCAAGCAATGATAACTATGCAATCCTATTTAACTATGCAGACTTAGTTTTCATTAATTTTAAATATATATTTTAAAGCATATCATATATAAAGAGTTGGTTAGAAGATTTTAACAATAATCTATTCTGACCAGTTATTAGCTCTTGCCTGGAATGTTATTTCATAAAGTATTCTGAGGCCAAGACCAGAACCAAAGAAAAAGGAGTGCAGAAATTAACAATGTCTGTCACCATTTCAGGAGAGGGGGTGACATGTGCTTCCCATCCTGAAGGTATTCTATCTTGCCAGACTAAGAAATAAAATATTTAAATGTCTTTCATTAATAGGAAAATTCATAATTTACATGCCAGCCTAAAAAGAGACTCACATACTTATCTCTAACTCCCTAAGGTAGACTTCTGGATGGGGTCCGAGTGATGGTTTTAATCAATGGCATGATGGGTAATTTTAGAATCTCAGACAGCTCTGGTCTGGCGTAGTCAAGAAGAGATATGGGAAGAAGAAAAAGTTCAAGGAGAGATTGTACTTTCAGACTGACCAGGAGATCTAGAAGTGTATTTGCTAAATATTGGCAAAATCTGATGACAAGAGTACTGTCACATCAAAATTCAACACATCTAGCCAGTCCAAGTGTCTAGTATTCACTCCTCCATCCCCACTTCCATGCCTACCATCTGTCCCTTAACTCCACCTCTCCAATCTACTCATGACCCTCTTTGAATCTACAAAGAGATTCAGCAGATTTTTACATTAGTGTTGAAATGCAAAAGTTTCATTAAATAAAAATTGCAAATAACTTATATTTTTCCTCATGTCCTTTTATTAGGTTCATCCTATCTTGGTTTACTTTTTGAAACTGCCTACATGTGCACCATTACCCTTAGCTTTTTAATGGTTTGTACAGAGAATTGATTATTTGTTTGTCGTATCCTAATACCCAGGGGACAAAGAATATACATGAAAATCTGAATTCATATCCAAGTCTTCCCTTCCCTTCCAATTACCGAGAAATTGCAAGAGACTCTATTTCCTTCCTATTTGTCATTCACAAATAAAGCCAAGTTCTTTGTAGAAGCTGGTGTGAGGTGATGAAATCACTGAGGTGTGCCTGAATTACGTCCCAAATGTGCCACCTCTACAAGTAAAGTACACTTTCAGAAATCAATCCTCTTTCAATCTGTTTCAAGCTTTCGAGATCTTTGGTGCTGTAGGTAGTTAGAGGAATACTTAGCAGACAGATACAATCATTCCTATTTGTAAAGTTCCTGTAGGAAAAGAAAGCAGACCAAGACTCCCTGCTGTGGAATATGGATTGAAATGTATTTAACCAATGAAAATGCAAGAGACAGAACACACTGGGGAGAGAGGATAGCATGTATTTCTTGGCCAGGAAGTCACTGAGCCTTTGAAATGGAAGGAGTTAAGAGGAAAATTTGCTCACTGCAGTCTCCTCCAATTAAACCCCCAGGAAAATGTTCTCATTAATCACTTGCTACTTTAGACATGACTTGCTAGCTCATTGTTTGGTGTTCATAATCATATTCCTCTTTTCATCATACAATCATCTTTTGGGTACTATAAATTTTGCAAGCATGTTAGGGAGACATAAATAAGCCCTGTCTTTTAAAAGAGATCACACTTTTTTTGTGTGCAGCAAATAATGTCATTTCATCAGGTTTCTTCTATGTACCCTCCTCCGAGTAACCTTCCATCACTCTGTCACTTAAACTAGCAACCCCCGATGTCCTGTATTCTCTTCTCCTGTCTTATTTTTCGTCAGTGCATTTGCAATCTTCTACAATTACATTTTATATTTATGCATTTGTTTATTGTCAGTCTTCCCAATAGAATGCAAACTCCATGCACACAAAGATTTTATCTGTTTCATGCACTGTCGAATTAATTCCCAGGACCAATGGATTCCTCATATATAGGAAGTTCTCAATGAATATGCACAGGATGGATGAATGCATGCATGCATAATCTGTAGACAGCATGGGTTCTGAAGTCAGACATCTGGGTTTAAATCTTATTAATTCAGACTACCTTGGGAGAATTATTAACTTATCTATAGTCTTAGTTTTCATCTGTCATACAGAGATAATAATTACTTAGCTCATAAATTGCCCATGCTTCGCATGTAATTAGTATTCAATAAATATCAGGTATTATTGTTATTACAATAGAGGCATGTACACAATACAAGAAGGCACTAAGGCAGAGAATACTCCATCTGTGTCTCAAATGGAGGAATGGATACAAGCCGTAGAAGAGACAGCACTGGCAAAGGTACATGGGCATGAAACAGATGGCAATTGAATGCAGAACCTGAGGTTGCCATACAGAGCACCTAATATACAAAGTTGCCTAAGACAACAGCAAAGTCCTGTTACTATGTGTCTCATCATATATTTTCATCAGTTACAACCAAAATATTCTATATTCTCTCTTCAACAATAAGAACCAGCAATATATAACAGATTGGCAAGCTCCTGAAGATCTCCTCTACAGCTAAACACTGTGCCTGCTTTTATGATGACAAGGTAATAAAGAATGGTAAGAGAATCTGAAATGTCCCACTAGCCACAGACCCTTGTTGAAGTATTCTTGATATTCCCTACCCCAAGCACATCTCATCTGGAGAACATGAGTTACATAAAAACATAATTGAACTCTTGCTTGCCCATTTTTACCTGCTCGCCCTCTAAATAATCCACTACTAACTCTGAGTTGTCCTTATGTAATTCAATCTCAATCTCTACCTCTTGCTTTTTTGACTCTATAGTTTTATAAGCCACCTTTGGGGTTTGTGTTTCCTCTGTTTTAAGGGGAACATAGCTTAGTCCTTTGTCTCCCAAGATCCTTTACTATGTTGAGAACGCACATCTCACTGAAGCCTCAAACTCAGACTTCAGGCCTTATCTCCATCCATGCCATCAACACCCAAACAACAAACCCGGTCATCACTCATTCGTACCTGAAATGAAGAAGATAGAGTTAGAAGTCATGGGTTCAATTCCAGTTAAATCTCTTATAATTATATCCCAAGACTTAGGTGGCCATTCCTTGGTTAAGAACTACACGACAAGTGATGTAAGGCTACCCCCATTTTGAGTGTAGGGCACTGAGGTTCACAAGGGGTATCCAAATTGCCTGTGCATGAAGGAAGTCTAGTTGGGCAGATAGAACATGGTTCACTGAGGATCTGCAGCAGAGAGTGACTGAAGATGTGCATAATACAGGGGGACTTTAACACAGAGTCAGACTGGGCAGCCTCCGGGTAAGGAAGACCCAGGGCCCAGCTCTTCTCAGCCAGTGAGATGACCACACTGGAGAAAAGGGGAAATGGATCAGTGGGAGGCAGAGCTCCCACTTTACAGTGACATGAAAGATGTACTTTTTTCCTTGTGGGACAGGAAGAAGCATTGTGGGGCACTTATTTAAGGTGCCATGTTGCCATGGAAAGGACTCCAGTACAGGGCGCAGTGTTGAAGTTCACTTACAGGATTGGAATATGTAGGTACTATATAGAAATGATCATCTTTATTCTTCCAGATCACCTGAGTCACCTCTTGGCTGTGGTTTCTAATCCCTCTGTCTCCATTTCCTTACACATGAAATAGACAAAATAGTTTATATACGACTGAGTTTTAAAAGATTTAAATGATTTTCGGGTAAAAGACTCACAACAGTACCTGAATTATATAAGCACTCAATAAATGGTCATCCTGATTCTTAGCTTGTAAGCAATCCCTTGTAAGATATATATTATTAATGGGATTTAATTAGTTATTACTTTTTCCCAGCCACTTTTCTAAGTTCTATTATATGAACTATTTCATTAAATCCTTAAACAACACAGTGAAGTCTGTACTATTATCCCCTCCGTTGTATCAATAAAGGAACTGAGGTATATTGAGTGAAAACAGCTTGTCCCAGGTCACAATACTAGCAAAAAGCAAGCAAAAGTGTAAGCACAAGCAACCTTATTTCAACCTGGACTTTATTTTTTTTTTTTTTTTTTTATAAATTTTATTGTTATATTCCCCATACAATTGCAGCCCCCCATTCTGACCCCAATCCCTCCCCTCCCGCCCCCGCCCCCCTAAAAGTGTCTCTGGTTCATAGTTTTTTGTTGATTTTGATTTTCACTTTCTTATAGTTATTCATTTTCCTGGTCCCTTATTTAAGTTTTCTAGATTCCTGCTATGAGTGAGACCATCCGGTATTTTTCTTTTTCTTTTTGGCTTATTTCACTGAGCATGATCCCTTCCAGCGCCATCCATGTTGCAGCAAATTGCATGTGTTTATCTTTTTTGAATGCTGAGTAATATTCCATGGTATATATGTACCACATCTTCTTGATCCAGTCATCTATTTTTGGGCATTTGGGTTGTTTCCAAAGCTTAGCTATTGTAAACAGTGCTGCTATAAACATAGGGGTGCAGGTGTTCTTTGGAATTGATGTTTCTGTGTCCTTTGGGTAAATACCTAGGAGTGGAATTGCTGGGTCATATGGAAGCTCTATGTTTAGTAGGTCCAGAAATCTCCACACAGCTTTCCACAGTGTCAACCTGGACTTTAAACTGTGGCCTCTCCTTGAGTAGTAAAGCACTGGGAGGTGAGAGTCAAGCTATGAAATCAGCATAGAGACATACAAAACCTCTCCAAGGAGTCAGAATGAACATCTGGCTAGAGTAAGCCTTCCCTGCAAACTCATTAGAGTTATTAATGTGATGGTCTTAAAAGGGGAGTTGGTCAACCATGGAACACAGGAAAATTGAGAGTCCCAGAGACAAAGACTAGCAGTGAGTGTACAACCCCAACCAGAGGAGAGGGGACTTTGGTCACCTGACAAAAGCATTAAGGCAGGCTAGGCTTGTGCTCCCACAGATGAGAAAGAAGACTGGCAATTGTCTCAGTTAAGGAACAACTTTTAAGATCAGTCAACTCCTTTTGCTCTAATGTTAGACTCACCAAGCAAATGTTTGATTAATTTGCCCATAGGGGAAAAATTCTGGTTGCTCTGGAGATTCAAGTATTTTTGAGTAACATAATAAAGTAGGATACTGGCTGAAACACCTGCGTTTTCTGTATTTATTTAGTGTGCTCTTACCCTGAAAGCCTTGTCTACACTCAGCATACACAGTTGGGGTCTTTGAAGGGGTGGAAGGCCAGACAAACACAATAATAACACAGAGAATCCACTAAGATAAAGACCTCCCCTTACAGCCAACTGGTCAACCTCACCTTCATCCCCACCTTGGTGACATTTTTATTGCTCAAGATAGGGCCAAGTCAGTCATAAGATCATTAATGGTGAATCCTGATGTCAGGCAAGGACACTGTAAATCCTTAAAAAGGTCAGTCCTAAGATTTGAGTTGATGAGGCGAGGCTTATTCTGGATACCGTGAATCCTCTGGAGCAAGCACAGAGGAAGACACTGCAAAAAGGAAAAGAGCAGATCCCTACTAATTGAATGATACTGTGCCAGTTATTTAGTCCCTCTGAACTGTGATTTCCTCATAGAAAGCATTTTAGGAAAAAAAAAATACCTACTTCCCTCACCTACAGAGCCTCAGTTAAAATTTCAAACCTTGTTAAATTGTTTTGTGAATTGTATATAACTACATAAACCTAAAAATGGCTAATGTACACCTTGGCTAGATAATGGCTCTCATTTCTGCATCATTTATCACATACCAAACACCATTCCAAGCACGTTTGGGGATTATTATTCCAAGCTCACAATATAACCCTGTAGCAAAAACAAACAAACAAACAAATAAATAAATAAATATTAAAACAAGGGAGGGACAGACTTCAAACTATACTACAAAGCCATAATCATCAAAACTGCATGGTATTGGAACAAGAACAGACATACAGACCAATGGAATCGAATAGAAAATCCAGAAATAAACCCACAGATTTATGGTCAACTAATCTTTGACAAAGGAGCAAAGAATATGCATTGGAGCAAAGAAAGTTTGTTCAATAAATGGTGCTGGGAAAACTGGGTCGCTACATGCAAAAGAATGAAGCTTGACCACCACCTCACACCATACACAAAAATCAACTCAAAATGGATTAAAGAACTAGACATAAGACCTGAAACCATAAAATATATAGAAGGAAATATAGGCGAAACACTACGTGATTTGCACATCAAAGACATCTTTACAGACACATCACCCAAAGCAGTGATAGTGAAGGCAAAGATAAACAGCTGGGACTACATCAAATTAAAGAGCTTTTGCACAGCAAAAGAGACAATAACAAAAACAAAGAGAAACCCCACCAACTGGGAGAACATTTTTGCACCCAACACTAATGATAAAGGACTGATCACAAAAATCTGCAAAGAGCTGATGAGACTCAACAACAACAAAGAAAATAATCCGGTCAAAAAATGGGCAGAAGAGCTTAAAAGAAACTTCTCTGAAGAGGAAATGCAAATGGCCAACAGGCATATGAAAAAATGTTCAACATCACTTGTCATCAGGGAAATGCAAATCAAAACTACCATGAGATACCATCTTACACCAGTGAGAATGGCACATATTAAAAAAACTAGCAACAACAAATGTTGGCGAGGGTGTGGAGAAAAAGGAACTCTTCTGCACTGTTGGTGGGAGTGCAAACTGGTCCAACCACTGTGGAAAGCTGTGTGGAGATTTCTGGACCTACTAAACATAGAGCTTCCATATGATCCAGCAATTCCACTCCTAGGTATTTACCCAAAGGACACAGAAACATCAATTCCAAAGAACACCTGCACCCCTATGTTTATAGCAGCACTGTTTACAATAGCTAAGCTTTGGAAACAACCCAAATGCCCAAAAATAGATGACTGGATCAAGAAGATGTGGTACATATATACCATGGAATATTACTCAGCATTTAAAAAAGATAAACACATGCAATTTGCAGCAACATGGATGGCGCTGGAAGGGATCATGCTCAGCGAAATAAGCCAAAAAGAAAAAGAAAAATACCGGATGGTCTCACTCATAGCAGGAATCTAGAAAACTTAAATAAGGGACCAGGAAAATGAATAACTATAAGAAAGTGAAAATCAAAATCAACAAAAAACTATGAACCAGAGACACTTTTAGGGGGGCGGGGACGGGAGGGGAGGGATTGGGGTCAGAATGGGGGGGCTGCAATTGTATGGGGAATATAACAATAAAATTTATAAAAAAAAATAAAATAAATAAAACAAGGGAGGGAGGAGCACAAGGGACTATGGTGATGGTGCACGGGTGAACGGTGGTGGAAATTTTATGGGGACTACACATGAGAGAAGAAAGAAAACATTGTGAAAAATGAACAATGATGTAAAATATATATAAACAAAAATAAGTCGATAAATCAATAAAAATAACCCTATAGCAAACACTATAATGTGTCAGCTGGAAACTACTTGCAGGACAAAAGACAAGCCAGACACTCATATCCCAGCTACCAGCAGTCATCATGACTGACTGCTCAGAGCCTGAGTTCTCAAGAAATTGCTTTCAGTCAAAGGAAATGCCTTATTGGAGGTTATGAGGGGGGCTATGACTTCCTAACTGGCAGTAGTCCACTTTAATGACTAATTGCTATGGGTGACAATAAAGGTTCAACCCCCCAGCCTGAATATGAAACTGCTCTAAAAGGCCATCTAGTCCCACAGCTCCAGGTGGGATGGACTTTAGGTCCCAGGTGTACCTGCATCTCAGGTCAGCTTCTGTCTCAAACCCATCCTGCCTCTGTCATTCCCTTAAGAGTGCTGTTCCTGAGAACCTTCCCCCAGCGCATCACCTCCACACAAATATCTGCCTCAGAGTCTGTTTGGGAGGTGCACTAAAGATGAGTACTCTGCGGTATTACTATTAATATCCTCATTTTAGGGAGGTGAAGTAACTTACTCCGATTCACACAGCTGGTAAGTAGCAGAGCCAAGATCTGAAACCAAGCCATTTAGAAAATGTTTTCTCAGTAACATTTGGCAGAGGAATTTCTCGAAGTGAATGAACTGTTGTGTTTGACATGCACTTTGATTAATGGTTGGACTAGTTTAGTCCCAGGGCCTAGATGTTGGTTGCTACCACAACTTTAGAAGAAAAAAGTTACACTGAAAAACAGTAAGACTCATTTGAAGCTGAGCATTTGGAGTTTAAGCCAGGATGGAGGAAATGAGAAGCAGCAGAGGTAGAGAAGAGTCAATTTAATTCAGGGAACAGTCGATTGGGTGATGTGATCCTTCCGTGGGGCAAGCCACTCCTTGATTATTATCCATAAAATATGGAGTCCAGTTCAGGAGGTGTTTGGCTATATATTCATTTGTTATAGCTGCCATGATGAAGTACCACAAACTGAATAACTGAAAAACAAAAAAAAAAATATTGGCTCATAGTTGTGGAAGTTGGAAGTCCCACGTCAGTGTCTCAGTAGGGTTGGTTCATGCTGATCACAGTGAATGGAAGATCTGTTCATTTCTTCTCCCCTAGCCTCTGGTGGTTTCTGACAATCTTTATTGTTTCTCAGTGTATAGAAGCATCACCATGATCTCTCCTTCATCTTCACATGGTGTTCTTCCTGCATCTGTGTCCAAATTTGCTCTTTCTATAAAGCCACAATCTTACTGAATAGAGATCCACCTCTATCCCCTTATGACCCCACCATGATTTAACAATTTACATCTCCATCGGTACTATTTCCAAATAAAGTCATTTTCTGGGACCTCGTAGGTTAGGATTTGAACATATGAAATTTTTCAAAACGCAATTCAAGCCATAACTAGTCTGGATTGGTTTTCTCATGGAAACCTCAGGAGAATTCTGCTTGTATATCTGGGTTGACAGATGAAAATAGAAACCATGAGGTATGGACAACAGGCCTGTGAGGAGAAATATTGGAGGCACCAAGTGTTTGCTCAAGTTGAGGAATTAGGTTGGTTAGAGGCAAACCTGCCCATGTTTCAAGAACTGGTCGACCCAGTGGAAATTTGGATGACAGTGCCTTGAATTAAGTTCAAGGTAAGCTTCAGAACTTATAGAGCCCATTCTATCCTCCCAACCTTCGAAAAATAACCAAAACAAAGAGACACCCCACTGATTAGGAGAAAATTTTTGCACATAACACTAATGGCAAAAGACTGATCACAAAAGTCTACAAAGAGCTGATGAGACTCAACAAAAACAAAGTAAATAATCCAGTCAGAAAATGGGCAGAAGAGCTAAAAAGAAACTTCTCCAAAGAGGAAATGCAAATGGCCAACAGGCATATGAGACAATGTTCAACATCACTTGTAATTAGGGAAATGCAAATCAAAACTACCATGAGATACCATCTCACACCAGTGAGAATGGCACATATTAAAAAAACTAGCAACAACAAATGTTGGTGAGATTGTGGAGAAAAAGGAACTCTCCTGCACTGCTGGTGGGAGTGCAAACTGGTCCAACCACTATGGAGAGCTGTGTGGAGAGTTCTTGACCTACTAAACATAGAGCTTCCATATGATAAAGCAATTCCACTTCTAGGTATTTACCCAAAGGACACAGAAACATTAATTCAAAAGGGCATCTGCATCCCTATGTTTATAGCAGCACTATTTACAATAGCTAAGCTATGGAAACAACCCAAATGCCCAAAAATAGATGACTGGATCAAGAAGGTGTGGTACATATACACAATGGAATATTACTCGGCAATCAAAAAGATAAACACATGCAGTTTGCAGCAACACGGATGGACCTAGAAGGGATCATGCTCAGAGAAATAAGTCAGAAAGAAAAAGAAAAATACCGGATGGTCTTACTCATAGCAGAAATTTAGAAAACCTAAATAAGGGACCAGGAAAAAGACTAATTAATACAAAGTGAAAATCAAAATCAACAAGCAACTGTAAACCAGAGACACACCATGGGGGAAAAGGAAAGGGGAGAAGAAGGACTAGGGTCAAAATAAGGAGGGGGTGCAATTGTATGGGGAATATAAACAAAATGATAATGCATACATTGTGCAAAAATGAAAAATGATGTGGAAGAATTATATAAAATAAAATAAATTAATTAAAAAATAAAAATAAAGGAGCTTATGTGAGTAACAGTTCTCCAAGTAAATCCAAAAATATATAAAATTTTAAAAAATAATAATAATAAAGATATTTACATGTAAACCTCTGTGCTAGGAAGATCTAATCTTCTTACCTCCTTTCAATAGAGAAGGCAGACTTCATCTGCATACCTTTGTCAAATTGTGCCTGCCTTAAATATCTCCCTAACTCTGACCATATCTTTCTACCCACCACCAAAGTCCTGCTATCTCAGATAAACTATTTAAGATAGACTCTGAAGCCAAATAGGAAAATGACTCGGTCATGCTAGGTTTCTCACAGGTCTACAGGAAGTTTAAATTATTAAATTTCTTCTTGGTTTTTTCTCTTATCAATCTGTCTTGTGCTTATTTGTTTATTTAGGCAAACCCAGAAAGGTACAGGATGACTTCATTTGTACTCCAACATACTATTATGGGGTACATTTCAATAAAATATATTGACTATAATGTTCAAAAGAAGTCATATCTGTGTGCCACTTACCATTTGACCAGCATCTTTACATTACCATTATGTTCATTTTCAGAATCACCTTTGAAGGAAGGCAGGCAGCTAGAGTCAAACCTATCTCCCAAGAAGACTAGAATTCAAAATGATGTTCATAGATGGACAAGCCAGCACTAAAATACCATCTTTTCTGATTTCATATTTTGACTGTTTTTTATGCTTCCTTTAGTAAAGAAATATAGGTGAAGATCATGGACATTTTGCTAAGATAGGAACTCCACCATGTTGAATTTTTCTTTAAGTGTCAAACTCAGTGAATAGATCAGTTCTTTGTCTTTTATAATTTAATAGAAACCTTACCTAGCTTTGCATTACCATTTTTCTCACAGCAACTATTATCTATGAGGTATCACTTTTTCTCCCCAGAACCTTTTTTAACATTTCCTGTCATCATTGTGCATATCAATCTACAATTGATAAAAAATAAAACATAACATAAACAAGACCCCTGTACTTTCATAAGTGAGAAATAGCTCAAAACAGGGAATAAGCAACGAAGCCCATTGTCCTCCCGTAGCTCACCTATGATCTTCCAAGGAAAACCTAACCTGTAACATTCATCTGAATTAAAACTCTGTATACAGAAGGCCTTCATGCCACTAAACTATGTTGCATAACAAAGCACCCCCAAACTAAGTGGCTATAAAAAACATTTGTTATTGCTCACAAGTTTATGGATATACTGGCTAGTTGTGGTCCCAGTTAAGCTGACTTGTGTATCTGAAGTCAGCAGTGGGTTGAGTAAGCAACTCTATTGGTCTCCATTGAACTTTTACACTTATCTGTGGGATGGCTTGCTGAAGCTTGATCTTGACTGGTGTCAGCTGGGACATTGGGCACTGGTGATTCCTCAGTCTCCTGGAGGCTGTCTTACACTTGCTCTTATGGGAGTGGCAGAGGTTTGAGAGAGGAAATAAAAATGAGCAAAGCCTCCCAAGGTCTGGACTTAGAACTGGTATATTGTTCTAAGTACATTGGCTACTGTGTCCCGTTAGCCAAAGCAAGCCATGAGATCTATTTCAAGTGAGGAAATGAGGAAAGAAATTCTACATTTTTGATATGAAAAGCCAGAAAATCACATAGCAAAGGAAAGGGATTTGAGGAGATTTGGAGAATTGGGACCATCTTTGCAAGCATTCTATTGCCGCCACTCATGTGTTACATCAGAGAGGAAGGAGGACTAGAATATTAACATACATATTAGACATCTGCATTGATTAGGTGGTTGTCACCTTGCAGCATGGAAAACTCTCAGTTAATCAGGCGGGGGATTTGATAATAAAATATGATAATTTACTCATCTTTGTATTCCCAACACTTAGCATTGCATCAGGCAAATCATAGACATTCAACGAAGATAATTAATAATTATAAAAGAAATGATAGTGGAAAAGCTACTCTATTAGAAATCAGGAGAGTCAGTCAGATGACAGTTTGACTAAGCCAAACTACCTGTGTAAGTTTTGAAAGAAGTAATTCAGCCTCCCTGGGTTTCTAGAGATGATTAAACTGGACATTTTCTCAGTTTCTTTCCTTCTTCTTGCTTGCTTTCTTACTTCCTTTAATTTTGAAATATTATGGCTCCAAGAACCCTAGAAATAATGTAGGCCTAAGTCAGTTATTACATAGATGGAAAGATTAAGACTAAGAAAATCAATCACTCGCTTTAAAAATGCAGAAGGTTAACATAAGCAACTAGAACTAGAAGCTCATGACTCCCTTCCCAGCCCTCTAAGTAGCATTCTGACATATTGCTGCTCACCTGCATTCCATGGGCCAGTAGTATCAGTGTTCCATGGGAGTTTGAGTGAACTACAAAATCTTGAATTCTATCCCAGGCTACTGAATCAGAATCTTGATTTTAACAAGATCCTCATATAACATTTAAGAAGATAATTTATATGTCTATTAAAGTTAGAGAATTTCCAGGCATCCTAATAAATGTTTAACAACTGAAAAACCTAAAGTAACTTGTCTAGTTAGCAGAATGTTCCTTTGAATATATTAACACTACAACTGTATTTCCATACAACTCTCACTAGCAATTCCACTCCTAGGTATTTACCCAAAGGACACAGAAACATCCATTCCAAAGAACACCTGCACCCCTATGTTTATAGCAGCACTGTTTACAATAGCTAAGCTTTGGAAACAACCCAAATGCCCAAAAATAGATGACTGGATCAAGAAGATGTGGTACATATATACCATGGAATATTACTCAGCATTCAAAAAAGATAAACACATGCAATTTGCTGCAACATGGATGGCGCTGGAAGGGATCATGCTCAGCGAAATAAGCCAGAAAGAAAAAGAAAAATACCGGATGGTCTCACTCATAGCAGGAATCTAGAAAACTTAAATAAGGGACCAGGAAAATGAATAACTATAAGAAAGTGAAAATCAAAATCAACAAAAAACTATGAACCAGAGACAGTTTTGGGGGGGTGGGGGGCGGGAGGGGAAGGATTGGGGTCAGAATGGGGCGTTTGCAATTGTATGGGGGAATATAAAAATAAAATTTATTATTTTAAAAAAAAATTAGCTAAAGTAATAATGTGTCAGATAATGATTGGGATGAGAATATTTATACCTAAAGTTGACGACTGAGGTTTTGTTTTTTTTTTTCACTTCTCTGTATTTTATAAACTTTATATAATAATAAATATAAATTCCATTATAAAAAAAAACCATTTCATTTACTAAATACCTCCTTAGTACTTACTGTCTAAGAAGCTTCTATAGACACAGCAAGTGCATGTCCTTGTGCTCCCAAAGCTCCTACTTCAAGAGGAAGTCAAAGCCCCTTCTTTTCCCCCATATCCACCTCTCTTCCCCTGTGCCCTCTCTTTGCTCTTCACCTTCTTCCCAACCTCCTCCCACTCCCCATCTTAATGATTTCATGACTAAAGTCTAATTTTGGAAATAGTTGATTTAAGTGCAAAGTATTTCATTCATTTAAAATTCCAGTTTCAGAGTAGTGATTTAAAGTGTTGGAAAAATTTGTATTTGGCTCACTTCCAAATCGTTTACAAGAGAATATTAGTGTAACCCTAAAACTGTGTAGACTAAAGCTCTCAGAACACTTTGGAACGAAATTCTAAATGAATAAAGTGCAGGATACGCATTCATTTTAGTTTTTGCTTTCCTTTTTCTTAATTCAGTCTTTTTCCTAGGAGATAAAAAGTTAGGAAATTCAGAGACAAGAACAAAAATACAATAATACTGCATTATTCTTCGAAAATTTAGAACCAGGCCATACACACACATAATAAAACATTTATTTTTTTTATCGAGCAGCATATCAACAGATAATTTCATTCAAGAACTTAATGTGAAGCTCAAATAGAAATCCAGTAAATTAGCTATTGTCTGATGTGCAATAGGTAGGATGGAGTCTTTACATTAAACAATTGGATCAAAAGAGTGGTTTTGTGATGCAATTTCTTTGAGGCTTATATGCCTGGCCTTGTGAGTTTCAAATGATTGAAAGTATTATATCTTCCTTTTTTTTTCATGCTCCCTTATAGTCTTGAAAAGCTCTGAGCTCATTTCATTCTTCTTTCCTTCCCTTGTCTTCAACCTCTTCAAAGATATTCCATGATGATTCTGCTTTTCAAAATCAAGACTGCTTGAACTTTAGCTGAGAGTAATGAAATTTCAATCTTTCATACAATGGCAGCTACATCCTCTTTCTGCTCTCTTGGTATAGTCAGAATAGCAACTGCCCAGCATGAACAATAGGACTACTTTTCAGTTCTAAGAGATTGGCTGTTGCTGAACAGCAGTGCATAGAAATAATCCTTGGCAATCTTATGGGTGACATTTCTCATTCCTTATCACCCATGCTGCACACAGCCGGAACTTGATAAGACACCCAGAAAGAAGATAATGGCTGCTATCAAGCTGTCTAGGTAGAAATAATAATAATAATCTGCTTATGGAAAAGCAGCTGTCCTATTGTCTTGGATTTCACGGAATCCCAGAGTCAGATCCTCTCTCCATGCCAGCCCCATCCCTGCTCTCTCTGCCAATCCAATCATTTTGGGGCTTTAATAACGGGCATTCTTTTTCATGATCTTTTGATACAGCAGACAAGGATGCGTGTAAATATCCCATAATCATATTTAGTCACAGGATGTATTAAAAGACGAGAGAAGAGGCATTTTATAGGAAGATTTGGATTTTGGGAGGGCTTTTTTAATGAATAGAGAAAAACCCAGTATCCTTTTGAAATTATTCACAAAACCCAAATTTTCTGCAAATGAAGAGTGCAGTAAGCATCCCCCTTGGAAATCTTATTTTTTAAATATTTCTGTTGCATTAACATTGGTTTACATCATTGTTTCCATAACAGAAGTGCAGTATCCCCCACCTCGGAAATCTCAAAGGTTTCAAAAGTAGCTCTCAATATCACAAAGTGAAACCCCAAAGAATTGTGATGTCGTGGTTGCTAATAATACAGAATTGAAGTTAATTGTTTAGCATAATGTTGATGTATAATACACTTGATAATTATTGCTAATATCATTATTGTAATTAACTTTGAATCCCCAACCACCCCACAGTAGACTACCAATAAAAATATATTAACAAGCAAAATAAAAGTACCAGTAAAATGCATGCATGGATCTTTGTTGACTTGCAATGGGGTTGAGTGCCAGAGAACACACCGCAACTTGAAAATATCATTAAGTCCAAGATGCATTTAATTCACCTAATCTACTGAACATCATAGCTTGCCATGCCGAAACATGCTTACACATATTAGCTCACAGCAAAATCACCTAAAGCGCAGTCTACTGAAAATCTCCTGTAATCTATTGAATTATATAGCATGGCTGATGTGAGGCTCCCCACTGCTGCCCAGCCTTAGGAGAGTATCTGACGGCATATTGAATATGAAGTTCAGTTTCCTCTTCATGTGTATGGCTCTCACACCATCAGAAAGGTAAAAAAAAACATAACTTGAACCACTGTCTGTAGATATCAATCTGATATGTCTAATATCTATTTCTATATCTCCATCTACAGCTATCTCTGTACCTAGAGCTCGATTACACCTGCAGCCGTCCTCCCACTATAAATTACATTCTATCTGCTATCTCAGATCTTACAATGGGATACATTCTGTCAACTTGCAGGGGTACATGGTAGAAGGGAAGAAAGCTGGTCACGGTTTACAGGAATTCTCCTTTCTTGCAGTGATACTGGAAGTAGTGACCTCAAGGAACCCACCCCTCTGGGTGCTGCATTTACCCCTCTCGCTGTGATAGCCAAATGAAAACAGAAGTGCAACAAGTGGTAAGAGCAGCATGCCTAAGGCAGGGGGGCTGCACAGGGAGAAGCAGAGGTGGTGGAGTCTCCATCTGCTTGCTAGAATGAGTCATGGCCAAATTCAGGAAACGAGAAGTTGCCTTGAACTTGAACTTTCTTCTCACACTCATTCTTTCTGGCACAAGTCATTGTAAATGGCCTAGTCTCACACCATGAATGACTGTAAAATCCTGGAAGTGTCTGGATTCAGATTTGGCAATTTCCCCATAAGACACCAAAAGGGTTAATGTCTGGCCAGTAATCAAAGTCTGGCAGCTCCTACCCCACACATAATGGGCATTGTTGTTCCTGAGAGTTTGTCTGTTTTTTCTGGCAGGCTTTACTGTTTGGAACGGATTCTAAAACAGAAAAGGAAAAAGTCAGTCTGCTTTTTTTAAGCATACATGCAACAAAACCTAAGGCTGGTCACAGACCTGTTATTTTGCTAGATTTCCAGGAAAGTTGTTGGTTTACTCTTTAGAGAAGATGACTTTTCAAGTTAAAATACATTTACCTCAAAGAAATTGATTTATATAGATATAGATAGTGAGACACACTGTATGGCCTGAGGAGGCTGCCTCCCTCACATAGGAAGCAACATATAAAACACATAGCTAAAAAGTGAACCATGGCTGCCCCATCCATCTGCACACAAAATCCATCTTCGTGACATTATTAATGGGCCTGGTCATCGACCCTCCTAGGCCATTTGCAAGCTCAGGACCTGGTTGTCACTCCCACCTGACGGGGCCCAGATGTTCCCATGTGAAACCCCATGAATACATTTATTTGTTACCAATAGAACAAAATCCCATTCAAAGCACCAGATTCTATTCCAGCGACAAGGGTCGGTTATTTTATTTTTATTTCTACTCTGGGATAAGCCAACATTGTTGGATAAGCCAAAATCATGATCTTGGATACCAGCAACATCAAGTTGTTTTAAGTCTCTAAACACCAACAAGCTTACTATCCCAACCTTGTCATAAACCAGGAACCATCTGTGGATAAAACTGGCTGATGGCCCACATTTTACTAGATCATGGGCTTAGTTATGTTGCTACTAGGCCATATTCTAGGTCAAGGTTCACAAATGTTTTCTGTAAAGATCTAAGGAGTAAGTATTTTAGGTTTTGCAGAGTATACAGTCTCTTTTAACAACACAATGCTGCTGCTGTAATAAGAAAGCTATGAACAATAAGAAGCCGAATGGGCATGGCTGTGTTCTGATAACATTGCATTTACAAAAGCTGCTCATGGGCTGCATGTGGTCCCTAAACTGCAGTGTGCCAAACCATCAGTGGTGAGGATGCTAAGGATGATGGCTAATAACATATACTGACCAGCTTTATGAGTCAGGGTCTTTCTTTCCTTCCACTATACCCAGGGCTAGGTTTATATTTCTTTAATTCTGCAGATAATGAAAATATGACATCAAGAAAATATTCACTTATTCTAAAAATAGGTGGGAAATCCAGAATTCAAACCAGACTCTAAGCTCACACTATACCATACAGCTCTATAATGGGGTGGCTTTTTGACACTGAATGGAAAACTTAGACTATAATGTCATTTTCTTCGCTTTCTCAATTCTTCAGTCACTGTCCACCTCAACAGTAGCAAGGTCTTTGGGCAACAAACACACTCACAGGACCATTCACTTACTCAGCAAATATGCAGTCAGTGCTTACTCTGTCAGACAGTATTTAAAGCAGTGAGGTTGTGGCAATGAACGAAACACATAACATCCCACCGCTAAAAAGTTTCCATTCTAGGGCCTCCCTGGTGGCACAAGGTTAAAGTCTCAACACTATGAAGCTATCACCAGCCACTGTGGCTTGAGTTCTATCCCCAGCCACAGAGCTAACCCACATGGTGCAGCTGACCTCTCCTGTCTCGCCTGCTGCTCCCCTCAGCAGTGTATTTCAGTAGATCTACGTGCTCCCCATTCTGTCTCTGGTGAATCCTCTCACCACCTACACCCCAGTTCCTACATTCATAAATAAATAAATAAATCTTAAAAAAAAAGCTTCCATTCTAGTAAGGAAAGGCAGGTAATAAGCAAAAATATGTTATCACACTGGGGTAGAGGAGTCAGACTCTTAAGAAAAATAAAGCAAAAAATACACTAGCACAATGTTCCTCTTTTTTCCAAATCTTTTCCAACTAAGATACATAAACTCCAAATAGAGTTATATTTTAAAATACAGCTAATAGACATAGACATAGACATATTTATAGGATTTTTACTAGGTATTTCCCCATAACTGAATAGAAAAGGACAATGAAGAAGAAATGGGTTCATTCATTCATGCGACACCTATTTATTGAGTGTCTACTTTGTGGTAGGCACTGTTTTTAGAGCAGAGAATCCACTGGTGAGTCAACTAGTCAAGTAACTTTGCTGTCTTTGCTGGTCTTCCGTTATGGCCAGAGGAGCCGGAGAATAAACCAAAAACATAATAAGCACATGTTAGAAGGTGATAAGTACTGAGGAGGGGAGGAAAAAAGGCACCACAAGATAAGGAAAACTGGAGCGTGTCTCGGAAGAGGCCAGGTTGTAATTTTAAATAGTCCACAACTTTCCTCGAAGGGGCAGTTTGTGACTAAAACAAAGCACACTTGCACAAGTCCTGGTGTCTACTTCACCCACTACAACAGTCAGAGTGTCATCGGCTAAAAGAAAACACAGGATGTTTTGTCCCGAATATTCTATTTAAGTCCATAGAAAGAGATGTTATTCTTTCAAAGTCATTTTTGCCCTTCCCTTTCCCTTGCTTCAGAGAAAATGTTAAGGGACAGGCAGCTGAAACAATGTAGGGCTGGGAAGGGGAAGGAAGGAGAACCTAGGTCCAGCAGGCATGCCAGGGGTCTGTTTTAACAAGGATGCAGCTGAGCCCCAGCCCTCCTGGGTCCCAAGACCGCCTTGTGCAGGAACCCACGATGACAGAGCTGGCAGATCGTGAGCATTTTCCACCAAGCACGGCACTCACTTTCTTCATAAGGTAATGAGATGTTAATATAGATTTGAATTTTAATCACATCCAACTTGGGAACAGGGTGTTTTCCTGCAAATGTGAAATACTGCTAGGCTTTTAGGAAAATGTCACCCATGTAAAGGCTAACTACTGTTTTACACAGAAAACTGCCATTCTTTATTGGTTTTTCAGGAAAGAAAAAAAATAGGATGATAAAATGAAACATTGCTGCAAAGACTTGTTCCTTTCTTGGGAACGTTCATTGTTTCTGAGGGTGTGTTTTTTTTATAGTTCTTACAAACCAGGAAGAATGCTTATAAGCTTTAGCAAGGATCAGGGGGTTTCGGTTTATAAATCATGAAAACAGATATAACAGAATTTATTTCTTGATTACAATAGTATTAATTTAAGAAATCTCAACAAATTCTTTAAAATATTGTTTAGTCTTGGTGCTAGGAATGCCAATAGCAGTAATTCTGCCAAAAATCAAAAGGGATTCAAAGTAAGTCTGTTTGCATGGAAAACATGTGTTGGTAACTACTACACTAGGCTACCAGCAACAATAGGACTGTTCACTCAGATATATTATGTGAAACATTATTCCAAGCACTTTGCTAAGTGCTTTTACAGACACTTTAGCAAATCCTTACCGTAATCGTCTTCACAGATGAGAAGAGTAGCTCGAAGGTGGGAAGCAACTTACCAAAGCACATACAACTGGTAATGCTGGGTTCTCATCCACAGCTCTCTGATTCTCAAATCAGCCCTTTAGCCAAGATTTCTCCCTTATATTTCCTACGCCTTCTTTCCTCTCCATAGTGTCTTCCATGGGTAGGCACTTCTGAAATTAAAATAATTCTTGGATTAGTTCTTAGTTTGGGTTTATCTGACTCTTTGCTTGGTTTCTCTATATTTCACATGTAAGTGACACCATTCAGTATTGTAGTTCTCTCCCTGACTAATTTTGCTTAGCATAAACACCTCCAGCTCCATCCATGCTACAGCAAATGGCAAGTGTTTATCTTTTAAAAAAAAAAAAAAGAATTATTATTTTTTATGCATAAAAGAACTGGGGTATAGGCCAGAGGTGCAGAGGTGGGGGTGTGAGGATTCACCAGAGACAGAGTAGGAAGCAGAACAGGTAGATCTACTGAAATACACTGCTGAGCACAGCAGCAGTTGAGGCTGGAGAGGTCTGCTGTGCCATATGGGTAGCTCCCTGACCGACTGGGGATTGAACTCGTGCTGCAGTGGCTGGCAATAGTTTGACAGTGCTGTGTCTTTAACTTCTGCACCACCAGGGAGGACCCTGCTTATCTTTTTGATAGTTGGGTAGTATTCCATTGTATATATAGACAACATCTTCCTGACCCACTTCTGTATTTGGGCACTGAGGTTGTTTCCATATGTTGGCCACAGAGGCTCAGCTGGAGGGGTAAAGGCAGAAACAAATTTGGGGATGAACAATGGACTATGGTAGTGGACTGTGGGGATTTTTCCTGGTGGGCGTGGTGTGGTAACAACACCTGCCGGGGAACGTCCTATACTTCTACAACACAAGCAACTTTGTAAACCAATGTTACCTCAGTTTAAAAAAGTCAAAAGAATATTTTGTCACACCTGAAATAACATGCAATTCAAATTTCAGTGTATATACATTTTTATTGGAAAAAATTCTTTTTTGAAGACTACTTATTTAACAATAAATAATGGTTATCTATGCATGGCATGTGGGGGCTTCATCAATTATTCTGTAAACCTTCAAACCTGGAAATTGAGATCTCTGGGATGTTGCAGGACAGACTGGATCCCAGAACTGTTATTTCTCTGAGATAAATCCAGCTCTTTTCTATGTGCTAAGTCTATCCCACACTCTACTAATTAAGAGGTAGAAACTCCTTCCCCAATCTACCTCCTACCCCCCATCCCCCCAAGAATTCTCTTCAAGCCACTAAAAATCAGAAGACACTGTCAGTTGTTGAAGACTGGGGATAAGGACAAGAATTCTCTCAGCCATGCACATTCAAATCTGACTTTCAAACTCTGTAGAGAAAACAGAAGCAAATTCCATTGAGTTTCCATGATTGGAGAATGGGTCTTCCTTGCAAGCTACAATAGATATTTTCCATCTGTACATATATCTGGATGTCTAAGTGTTTATGATGCAATCCTATTATTAAACATCCAAAGCAATACAATCGATGCATTGGAGGGAGGAACATTATTTACTCTATTAAGACAATTTTCATATTAAAATGTAAATCCCCTTTGTGTTGGTTTGCAGAGTAAGTTGTGAGATGGCAGTTTTTCCTAACCGACAGACGGGGACATTAAACCTGGGTAACTATGGCAAGGGCGAATGTGCACAGATGAAGTGAAGCTCTGATGGGGGTTCTGAAATGCCCCACAGAAATGACTGGTCCAAATGCCTTAAATCAATTATTTAAATAATCTAGTTATTTAAATTAAACATATCCATTAAAAATCATTTATTATGCATAGAGAGTTCTATATAAGGAGTAAACTTGAATATCTATATTAATGAAAGAGAAATTGGTCTGGGGGCTGTCAAGGTTGGAATGCATCAGAAGCAATTGGAGTGGTTTTGAACTTAACCAATTTGAGCACCGCAAGTGGAAAATCTGGTGCAGTGAACAGAGAAGAGTCAGACATCAGCATCTTAACAATCTCCCCACCCCCACCCCTTCCCCACCTACAAACACTGTGGTCAATATATACACGAGTCTAAAAACCCAGCTAATTCTAAAAAGCACCAGACTAGTTAGTGGAAAATGGTAGACAGTTCCCCCAGTTTGGGGGGCCGGAGACACTCCAGACGGCACAGGAGACACTCCAGAACAATCCAGAGGCCAGGAATCTGCCCTGACTTTATCAACATGCTGACTGGGTGTACCTTGTCTTTACAGAGAAACTGAAGGCAGCAACTCTTTAACGTAATTACTTTATTAAAAAAAAAAAAAAAGCATTTGATCCAAAGTTAAAAAGGGCACTAGTAGTCATCTCTTAAAATCTCGGTCCCATTTTTGTACTATGTCTCTCCAAATTTCCATTATTCTGTTGTACTTTCTGATATAATTTCAGGTGAAGATCAATGGATGCTTTTAAGAAAAACAAGATAATGGGAAAACCATTATCCCTGCTTAATGCTTGTTGATCCAGAGAACTCCTAGGCACTGTCAGTCAGTGCCAGCTGCTGCAATAAAATTCCATAGACTGGGTGCTTTAAACAACAGAAGGTTATTCTCACAGTTCAGGAGGCCAGAAAGTCAAAGTCAGATGCCACTTGATTAAGTTCCCTGGGGAGGTCCTTCTTCTTGCTGGCAGACAGTCAACTTCTCCTTATGTCTTTCCATGGCCAGGAGAGAAGGGTGGAGACTGTGTGTGTGTGTGTACAGGGGGAGAGACAGACAAAGACAGAAACAGAAAAAGGACTCTGGAATCTCTTCTTCTTCTAAGGACACAGGTCTTATCACAGAACGACATCCTCATTAGCTCTTCTAAACCTAATTATCTCCTAAAAGCCCCACCTCCAAAATTACCACAATGGAAGTTTGGAGAAATACAAACATTAAGTACAACAGGGTAAACTTAATATTCTTCAGGGGAGAGGCCCTGAGGCCCAGCTTATGCTTGGCTGTCTATGGAAGGTGATTCTTCCCCTCAACTGAGTCATACAAGGAGGGAAAGTCAACTTACTCGAGTGAATGCAAATTAATTTTATTTTTTTTTTAAATGTTGACGTCAGCTCTGCCACATCAAAGTTCAAGTATATGGACAAACACAACAATAACAAAGAATTACATTTAAGAACCTATCCTCCAGGTTGTTGCTCACTTGTTGAAAAGTGCTTGGTTAGAGGCATAAACTGTTCAAGGTAAAGAAAGAATGAAGTTATGCAGCTATCTCTTAATTCCTTACTTCTTTTTTTTTTTTTAAAGATTTATTTATTTATTTATACAAGCACTGGGTACAGTCAGAAGCGCGGGAGGGTGAGAGGATTCACCAGAGCCAGAGCGGAGAACAGAACAGGCAGACTGACGAAGTACACTGCTGAGGGGAGCAGCAGGCGGCAGAAGAGGTCTGCATGCCATGTGGGACCCTCCTCTGGTGGCCGGGGAGCAGCCGGGGATCGAACCGGTGCTGCAGAGGCTGCAGGCAGCTTCGCAACCCAGCGCTCACTGGCTGCACCACCTGGGAGGCCCTTAATTCCTTAATTCTATCCATATATTATCCACTTTACTACATAGAGTTGTTCTTATGGGAGATATATAATTTTTCCTGTATCATTTCTTTCTCTTACTTCAGACATAATACATATTTTTTGTTTTGTTTTGTTTTGTTTTTATTAAGGTACCAATGATTCACACCACCATACCAGTTTTAGCTGTACAGCTTCACACTTCAAGAAATGTGTATACCACAGTCTACTACCACCAAGTTCTAGCACATTCACCACCCTATCCCTATTGCTCCCACCTCCTAACCTTTTCCCTAGAACTTACTTTATAAAAGTGCTATATAGATTGGTAAACTTGAAGAATATTTCTATTTAGACAAGTCAAGGATGCCTATATTTCTTCTCCTATATTTTCATTAGTTGGCATTTTTATTAATTGGCATGTAATTAGGCTGATGAAATAGTGTATATTCAGTCATTTTATTATCAGTGTGCTCTCTCTCCTCCAGACATCACTGGGAAGATTTTGAGCACAGGCACACTATCAGATCTGTACTCCTGGAAATGAGGAGTTGGTGCAGTGAATAGCAGTTACATTCTAATTATATTAATTCAGACTGCAATTTCTTTGAAATATAAAGGACCTGCTGTCGGGGTGGTGTGGACAATGGAGGCTGAACGTGTCAGCGACATGACAAATTCCTCGAGCAGAGTGCCAGATGTATTGTTGCCCAGGATTCTTTTCTGAGAGCAAATTCAGAAAGCACTATCAGTGTCAACTCTGGAGTAAGGAATGGGTTCATTTGTTATCTTTCCAAGTTGCAGGTACATCTGCCAGAAGAGTCTGCCAACAGATGAATTGGTAATTAAAATCATTTCCGTGGTTGGAAGGCTGATTTGGAAATTGTTCATCTTTTCTTCCTTTCTTTTCCTGCCTAGGGGAGAAACTTTAGGGATATTGATTCACCATGGACAAAACTAGATTTGTGTGATTCACTAGTGTCTTGCTATTCACTTTAGTGCTTGAAAAACTTTCCTGGGATTTTTTGTTATGATTTTCTTATAGAACTTTAAATCCACCTTTGATGTGTCACTGTAAGATTATACTTTGCAACAATGCACTCTCTGGGGCAGGATGCTGATTCTGGAAGGGTTGGGAAGAGAGAATATATGAGAACCCTGTGTACTTGCCACTGAATTTTACTGTAAAGCTTTGCCAATAGTCAATTTTTCAACCATAAAATCAAGAATTGTAACTTTGCAATAGCTAATGAGTGAATAAGACCCTCAATAGTTGATCTCTCTCTCTCTTTCTGTTTCTCTCTCTCCTCTCTCTCTAAGTCTTCTTCTCCCCCGCCCCCACTAGTGGACAAATATACCACTACTTGAAATGCAATTTTGCCAAAAACATGCAATTAAGATCTGATAAAATCTCTAACTCTAAATGTTTAGGAAGTACCAAGTGCAAGATGACAAACATATTTCGGAACACCTCAGGGAACGGGATAAAGAAAATTCAGACTTAGAAAATCTTCAGGAAAAACACCCATTTTTTCAAACCAAAAATTCCGAGGAAAAAAACTGAAGGTGAAAGGGAAACCTAGAGATTTAAAGAGACCTTAGAATCACACCACAATCACAATAGATGGACTTTGGCTCTGGATTCAATTAGATTGTAAGACAATAAAAGTAGGCGGACCCGACTACCTATTTCTTGTTTTGAGGAATTATTGTTAATGTTTTTAAGTATAATAAAGGCCCTGTGGTTAGTTTGTTTTAAAGAATCCCCTATCTCTTAGAGGCATATAAATGAAAGATAAAAAGTAAAATGACAGGTTGTTTGAGATTTCTTCTAAGTAATGGAGTGGAATGAAGACGTACTGGAGAGGGTGACATAAAAGGAGCATAGAAATGCATTATACTATTTTAGCTTCATTTGCATATTTTTGAAATGTTTTCTAATAAGTTTCAATATGTTACAAATGTGCTTAACCTACCTGAGTCTCACTTTCTCATTTATAAAACAGAAATGGTAATATCTACAGTCGACATACTATCTCCTTAGAGGTATTTTTCCTTTTGAAAAATTTTACATGTATTTAGGGGCCTTCTTGGTGGCACAAGGGGTTAAGCACAGCACAGTGAAGTTATTGCCAGCCTCTGCAGCACGAGTTCGATCCCCAGCCAGCCAGGGAGCAACCCACATGGCGCAGCAGATCTCTCCTGTCTCGCCCACTGCTCCCCTCAGCAGTGTATACCAGTCAATGTGCCTGTTCTGTTCCCCGCTCTTTCTCTGGTGAATCCGCTCACCCCCGCACACCTCTGGCCTGCACCCCAGATCTTGTATGCATAAATATTTTTTTAAAAAAATTTAAATGTATTTAAAGTACCTCTCCCACTGTTGATAATATTTCAGAAACTCAGTTTGATCTACGTCCCTATTGAATTAACTGCTCTAAAGTAAGAAGACTTTCCATGCTGTCCCCAGCACATATTAGGACTGGGAGGGAATCAAGGGGATAAGAAGTATGTGTGCTCAGCTGTACCCCTTTTGGGCAACACAAGCCTGATGGTTGGGTGGCGTTTTGTTTTTTTTTTTTTAATTTCAATCTTGTACCAGGTTACTATTTTTACATTTGCTGATCCTGGAACGCACGTAGGTACTCTGGTTTTTGCTAAATATTTATTCAATTCTAGGCAGCTCCAGGTGCAGGAAGAGAGAGTGCAAATATATCACATCTCCCTAAACCATTTACCCTGGCTCCACCCTCACTTTCACAGACATTTTTCTTTTACAAAGTACCAAAGGTATCAGGTTATCTTTAACATGAAATAATTTTAAACCCACCAATGTCCCCAAATCATTTCTCCTCTTCATGATTGATCTTTTTGTTTTGTATCCCTGAACTGTGTATCCTCACATACCCCTATGACACTAAAGTATAAAGACCAAAGTTAAAGGAAAAAAATTACGAGAGTGAAGCAGAGAAACCCTATGGCCAGAAAAGATTATACTGAACTGCAACTTGGTCTGCTCTCAGAGACGATAAGCTATGATTAGGAATTCTTCTGGATAGTTTTTCACTGACTGGGTTTTTTTGGCTCTCTGGGTCCTGCTGGAGACTTGAGTTTGTCAAGAGATGAATCTGGACTTTCTCCAGCTCATGGCTGTATGTCAATTCATCTGATTTCAAATAAAGCCAATTCTTATTTTTCTAACTTGCTTGCAATTCTCAAATGTAGCTCCAAAGAAAACAGAAAGTAATTAAAATGTCAACACTTCCCTGAAAAGGAACATAAACTCTCTTTGGATTTTCCTCCCACTAGAAATGCTTTTTTCCAAGGCCCTGGCCCCATATGTGGCAACCAACACTCTCCAATAGACCAGAGGTGGACAGGCAATGAACATAAAACCCTCTCTGTCCATTACCTTGTTTGCTTCTTCTCCCTTGCCATTCTGCAAATGGAGAGTGCCTATAAATGAAGTACTTTAAGTCTGTCTCTTATAATGGACTAATATCTACTCCATTGTAATATATACAAATTTTATGCGATGTGAAATAAGCTCCAGAAGCAATAAGCTATTTGATCTAATGTGAAAAAAGTAATGTGGAGCCTAACAGCTTATTATTCAGTGCGGTGCAATAAATTAACTGAACGCCATTTTTATAATGGAAGCCTGATTATTCCTTCTACCTTCATTTGGATTGGTTTATGTGGATTAAGACTCTCTTCAGAGTTAATTGGGCTTATGTGAAGCAACTTCTTTTTTAAATGTGTTACATTAAAGGATGAAATAAGGAAAAGAAAAATATGTGCCATCATTTTGTGATCTTGTATATGGTAAGGTGAGGCCTTCAAAACAGATTTCCCTATAGTAGAAAAATGTTAGGACCACTGGACCAAGAGTTGTCTTATTAAAAATGCACAATCTGGGAGAAACAAATATTCATCTTCCACCCCCAATATCTTTCCTACTTTTTTCCTATTGATTCCTGCCATTTCCTTCACTCCATTTTTCAAAGCAACTTTAGTGAAACTGATTCCTTCTTTCCAGGATCCTCCTGACTCCAGCATCTCTCCTCCTGCTCTCCATCATCCAGCACTCTGGCACAGGTAACAGGCTGACCAGCATTAAATGGCCATGGTTTTAGAGGCTGCATCTGGGACCATAGCCACGCCTCCTACCAAAGGCCTCTAAAATTTATCAAAATATATCAGAACACATGCTGGCAATAACGGCTGCCACAAGTGATCACAACCATTGTTCTTGAAGTATGAACATGAATCATTAACCTCTTTCATCTTTATAGCAACCCTATAAGATAAGTACCATCTTCCCAAATTAGTGAGTGGAAACTGAGTCTGAAAAAGATTAAATATCCTGTCAAATTTGCATCACAAGTGAAGGGTTTAAATCCTGAGAGCTTCAAAGTCTATATGACATGTTACATTGCCTGCTGAAAACATTGTTAGCAAAATAGTATGTTTCCACATCACTGTCAAAAGAATACCTCAAAGTAGGTGCTCTATTAACAGTGAGGCACAAGCTTCATAATCCTGTGGAAAGAGTTAGGAAAAGGGAAAACAAACTCTCCTTTCTACAGAGAAATTTGCATTTCTCTTCTGGGTTAGAAACTACTTGAAGCCAGGAAATTTACTTTCTACATCACAGGATATCTTAGTGGCATGGAGTTTGAATCAAAAATGCATAGGTTTAGGGCCTCCTCGGTGGCACAAGGGGTTAAGATGCAACCTATGAAGCTCTCCACAGTAACTGCAGCACGAGTTTGATCCCCGGCTAGGGAGTTACTCACATGGTGCAGCAGACTTTTCCTGCTGCTCGCCTGCAGCTCCCCTCAGCAGTGTATTTCAGTAGATCCACCTTTTCTGGTCCCCATTCTGTCTCTGGTGAATCCTCTCACCCCAGTGCACCTCTGGCCTATAGCCTAGTTCTTGTATGCAAAAATAAATAAATCTTTAAAAAAAATGCCTAGGTTAAGAATTTGGCTATCCTTACCATGAACTATTTTGTTTAACTCGAAAGTAGGCAAATATACTACATAAGGATGTTGGAAAGATTAAAGGAAATTAACCAGATAAACACACAGTACAGAGAATACAATCAAGCAATTCTATTTCTCTCTCCCCATACCTCTCTAATCCCTACTATCTAAATATCAATTTTCCAGGCATGGACATATGTCAGAGACACAAAAATATTGTGACTAAAAAATTGGTTGAAACTTTTCCTCTTCATTATTTTTTTTTATAATTATTCATTGGCACACATTTTCCATCTCACAAAAATCAGATTTTTAATAGATGATTTTAGATCTAAAATTTGGAATAATGAATTGAAAAGGGCTTCCTAGCATCCATCTTGATATCTCTTGTCTTCTAATTTCTCCTTTATTGCTTCACGACTTTTCTCCAGGTTTTCACAGTAAGAGCTGTGATAATATAAGAAAGCTTCAGATCAAGAACAAGGATCTATACTCTTAAACTTCTATCTTCTCACATCGCCAACATTAAACTTTCATTTCAGAGGGAAATGAGCTAAGTAAAAGACAGCGAAGATGAATCTAAAGTTTTTTTTTTTTTAATTTAGAGAGAAATTGAGAAAACAATGATGAAAATGTTATGCACAAGAAAAAAATCCCTTGGCAAAGTTGCTATATAAATGATTTCAACTTTTAAACATATGTAAGGAGAGGACAT
Organism: Talpa europaea; assembly: GCF_964194135.1. Classification (NCBI taxonomy): domain Eukaryota; kingdom Metazoa; phylum Chordata; class Mammalia; order Eulipotyphla; family Talpidae; genus Talpa; species Talpa europaea. The sequence continues at coordinate 19,510,176 of NC_140083.1, read as the reverse complement.
TTTTCTTTGGAAAGAGTTCACTTTGTTGGGATCTGAATAATTATTGACAATAAAAAACTTTATATCCAATGTTGCTTAATGAACGACAATTTATTTTATCTTTGGTTACAGAGAACTCAAAGAATTTGAGTGAGTGATAATGAGAGTATGGTGATAGAAATTGAGTTGATAAAATATAGCTCAGAGAGGTTAAGTGAAATATGCAGGGTCACACAGCAAATGAGTGACAGAAATTCAACAACTTAGAACTGAGAGTGCAGAGAAGCTTTAGAATGAGATTGCAATAGATAATTTGCTGGCTCAAACAGTTTTCTTGAGAACAGAAGCTTCATTCTTGTATATTTCTCTCCATACTCTAAGGGAATGCACAATCTAATTGGAGAGGAATGGTTATATATGAGGCAGTACTCTGCCTAGAAATCTGGAAAGGGGCACAAAAGACATGCTGAAAATGAATCTCAAAGAGGTAACTGGTCTCCCCAAATCCACAGCGTGGAGTGGGAGAGAGGAGGGAAGGCTTGCAGGTAGGTGGGAGTGCACAGCATGAAGATGTGCATGTACATGACTTGTGTTATGAAAGATGGAGTGCTGTAAATTGAATGCTTTTGTTCCCTGCAAATAATTTGTTAAAACTTAATTCCCAATGTGATGACAGTTGGAGGTGGGGCCTTTAACGGGTGGTAAGGGCATTATCACCCTTACACAGAGTCTCCAGAGAGTTCCCTTACTTGTGTACCTGTAAGGATGCAGCAAGTAGATAACTATCTATGAATCAGAAAGCAGACTTTCACTAGACACTGAATTTGCTATAACCTTGATCTTGCACTTCCCAGAGTCCAGAACTGAGAAATGCATTTCTGTTGCCTATAAATTACCATGTCTATAATATTTTGTTATAGGAGTCAAATAGATTGATACAAGGAGGTAGAAACTAGATACTGATCAGCTCTGTCTTCGGCAAGAATAAAGAGTGAAAGTAAGGTTGGGCTAGAGAGACCAGGCAGGGAGATGTAACACTCACCAAAGAAGTGGAGGGGAATCCACACTGAAATGCTCATCAGCTGAGCGCAGCAGTGCGGGATGCAGTGTCTGGAAGGCATCACTCATTAGAGAACAACTTTACTCTTAACACATCACACTCTTATCCCATTTAAATCACATCCACATTTTAGCAAATTACAGAGTATATTCCACAGCTTTGGGATTACTCTAAATGACAAATCTGTAGAAGCCATGGTTGAAAGCAAAAGAAAACTGAGGACACTGATTTATACAAGATAAAAGAGGAACCCACAGAGACAACACAGAAAAATCAAAGAGGAAGAAAGGAATTTCAGAGCTAGAAAATGGAAGTCAAAAGGGGAAGCTTCCCAGACACAGGAAAAGAAAGTTCATGGGCACCAGATGCTAGGAAGGTGCCCAGTGAGAACGGGTTGGCAAACAGAAAAATATCTACACACTGAGAGGCTGGGGTCATTGGTGGACCTGAGCAAAATGTGTGAAATGGGAGCATAGAGGTCTTAACATAAATAAATGGGGGGTGCATGGGGAGTAAAAGTAGCATAAACATGGCGTCTTTTTGAGAAAGAAAGGACAGGGCAATAGCTGACAAGGCTTGAATAATTAAGGTGGGGATTTTTTTCATTTTATTTTTTAAACAACAGAGAATTTTTGGCATGTCTAAATAATGAGGGTAAATGAATCTGGAAAATGGAGGTAGTCAGGGAATGCTCTAACCAACGGAAATATGGATACCAGAAATGAACGATTTACCGGAGGTTGAGATGGTTATCAGGAAGAAAAGGGAATTTCATCCAAAAGAAACAAGAACAACTCCAGTTTCTGGAGATAATGTAAAGCACATTGTGTGTGGAGATAAACTGAGAGTCTAAAATGTGAGAATATATAACTCAAACCCCAGTCTTCCCTCTTAGAGCACTCACCTTTAATGAGAAACTCACCTCTCCAAGACTGAGTTTCCCCCTCCATACAGTGACAGCCGTACCTCCCTTATGAAGCCACGTGGGGGGTCCGTTCTCCTGGCTCCCTACTTTCATTCCCTATCCTCATTCCTCTGTAACTTTCCATGTACCTGGTTCACTAGCTCTCTTCTTTTTAAACACAAACAAAACAAGAGCAGGAATTTCCATGACTTGTTCACTGCTAGATTCTCAGCCACGCAGAGCCTGGAACACAGTAGGTGCTCAATAAATAATCACTGACTGAATTAATAAATGAGGTTGGAGCAGTGCATTTTCTCAGTTTTAACACAGATATTTGGAGCAATAATTGATTTGTTTGGGGAGTTGCCCTGTGCTTTGGGGGAGAGTCACCAGGATCCCTGGCATCCTACTCATCAGACACCAAAGTAACCCCACCCCTAGCAGTGACAAACAAGAAAGTAGCCAAAAACTGTCAAATATTTCCTGAGGGGCAAAGTCTCTCTGAGAACTCTGGCTTCAGGATTAAGTGCTAAAAATGATGGGTTTTAATATCATTTCATTGGCAGAACAAGGAAAAGTAACACAAGGTCACCAAATTCTCCCACAACCTGCTTAATAGGATGTGGTTACAAATACACTGCTGAGTTGGTGTTGGCTTCATGGCACACTGACGTTTTACTTATTATTTTACCCAAAAAACATGTTTAGAAGAAAAGTTGATCAATCAAGAAAGCACCCCCTTCATTTCTCCTGTTAGTTGCTTGTGAAATATTTTCTTCCTTGTCACCTCTCAGAACAAACAATAACACAAATAATTCTCCCCAATCATACATATAGTCTGGTATTTTCAAAGCTCATAAGGTCTAATAATCAATTAATCAATTTATGGACCAAATGCTCATAAAAAAATGATATCTCCATCTTTACATTCTAATTAGTAAAAGGTTTATCCAAAAAAAAAAAAGAGTACAGAAAAAGAGATAATACAGCTGATAATTTCCTCTTCAGGATCTTCTTTTCCTTCAGATGTTCCATTTTTATCATTCCATCCTTTGCTTCGAATAGAAATCAACTGTCTTATATTAAATGGCTAATAGTGACCTCTCAGAAACATGAGCAATTCCAAAAAGGGAGATGTTCCAAAAATTGCTTTGGGGAGCTGGAAATATGGTATCAAAGACACAGTCATGACTGGAGCTCACGTGCCTCCCCTGAGTATGGATACCCACAAACAAGGGAACAGTTGGAGGACAATTGAGAGCTCATGGTTGGGGCGATTCTAGATGTGGGTTTACTTACTAGAGTCCCAGTCTTGATTTGCTACCCCAAGACAGTCATTAACAGCAGCTCCTTTCACTCTCAAATGTCCAGGTAGACACTGAAGTGTACACTGATCTTATTCACAGATAATTAGCATTTGCCCATGCGTGAAGGGAAGTCTCCCTGATTCCCTATCCCTTTTCTCTGAGCACCGCTCAGACATTTCCCAGTATCTGGCAGGTCTAGCTACAGGATGTACATTCTGAAGCACAAGTTTGAAGATAAACTACCTGAAGTCAATAAATGAATCAGTCCTCCTCCTAGCTTATTGATCTATATATCATTTATCTCCTCAGTCCGAGAAAAGTGAAATGGTAATTAGGTTATCATGTCACAGAGTCTGGCTCGCTAGGGTTTTCCAGAAGGCATTTAGATTCAGAGAGACGAAATGGTGTGAGTTGACGCTGGATCAGCCTGGCCTGCTAAAAGGCCCTCAGATTGTGTGGTGCTGGCAGAAAGAGACCTGGTCCTGGCTGCTGGGCCCCTTGGCCCCTGGACACAATACCCCTCAGATGAGGCCAGACACATGTTTAGACAACCAAGTGACCGAGAATGTCCCACCTGTTTCTTGCAAGACAAGACTTTCCTTTTCAGTACCAAGAACACAGCTTAAAAGATTACACCGCGATGGGGGTTATCAACATAACCATATGTCCATTCAGATCTGGTGTCCAGGGGTCATCAGTATAGCAGGCCCTTGTTCCAAAGTCAAATTAAAGAGGAGAGGAACTTGGTAACAGATAAAAGACAACCTGAGATTATGCTGCTCCTAAGCGCCCAGCCTACCCAAGACCTAACAGCCCTGCTTAGCCCCAGCCTCAGCCTTCACCACTAATCCTTTCAACTTCCAACATAAACTGCTTTCAATTTCTTCAGCATCATGCTTCCTCTCGTACTAGTACCTGTACAGAGAGAGCTGCTACCACTTTATTTATCCCTCAGGTCTCAGCATAGAAGTGATTCCCTATAAGGAATCCTCCCTGTGTCCCCTGAATTAAAATTAGGGTGTCCCTCCTAAAACACCTGTTTCTTCTGCTATCAGAGAACTCATCATACTTGATTGTAATTGTTTTGTTATCTATATCTCTATTAAATTTTAACCCATTTGAAGTTAGAAACTTGTTCTTTGCTCCCCATTCCCTTCACCCCAACACACACAACATCTGGTGCATAGCAGGCGCATAAAGAACATATGGAAATGACTACTTTGACTTTGGTGTCAGGGACTACAGAGGCTAATGACAAGAATAATAACACCTGACAATTGCATAAATAAGCACTTGCTCCAAAAAATGTGTTAGAGAGAGCATCCAATAATTCCATCACTGTTATTTACATGTCATCTACTACATGCCAGATATTTTACTTGCAGTTATTGTGAAAATTAAATTCAATGATGCACATATTTGATGGTCAATAACTAATAACTAAGGTTGTGTTCTTACTTAAGCCTCAGTGCAACCTTGTATTGTATCATTTATCTACCTTTTAACACATGAGAACATTGAGATCCAGAAAAGCTAGTGTCTGGATAGAAAATGATGAAGACAAGATTCTAAATAACATCTGCCTGATTCTAAAATCCAAGCTTTTTTACTATAGCATATGACCTCTCTGTATAAATTTAGGGAGGGAGGATGAAATGGAAGAAATAAAGAAGGAAGAAAGGAGGATTGAGATAATTTTCCTTTTAACCCTGACTACCTTAATCCTTGCAAAATTCTTCAAGCAAGTATCATTGCATTGTTTTCCATATTGCACTCAAACTCCAACTGTTGCAGGTATTCTACATGAAGGAAAATCATAAAAACAATGAAAGTCTTCTTTGCCTATCTCATGGACAATTTTCAATCATTGCATTGGAAAAAAGAATTGTTTTATATGGAGTTAATTCTAATCACATCCAAAAATGCAGCCAGGCTATACACATAATGTATTCAAACACATTTCCACAAAAAGAAAAATACATTTAAAAGTATCTTGGGTTATGGACATGCAGTATTAGAGGACGTTCCATTAAGCAAATGTGAGATCTCTTCTTTAAATCCTAGCATCTGATTTTTTTTCCCAAACATATAAGGGCAAAAAATGTTCTAGCAAATGTTTAGGTAAAATCGCCGATCTAATTGAACATGACATCACTTGGACATAATACCACGGCAAGATTGAAACTGTCTGCACTAACTCTTTCACCACAGTGGCCTCAGTGGGCTCATCCAGTTGTTGGTTTGTCCTGACTCTGGTCTTGCTTCAGCTTGCTGGTGTGAGTCACACTGTCCTGGTGGAAGACAGTGAGTCAGAATGCTTAGCCAAGTATTCTAGAAAATTGAGATTAAGATTATATATGAAGAAGCATTAAAGTTTTCATGGAGGTAGAAGAGAAAGCATCATCATTGAATGCTTAAACCTGAAGTACAAACAGCCTTTTTCTACAGCAAAAATGGATTACATATCAACATTCACTAATGCTTAGTGACTGTAGGACATTTATCAAGTCACATCAATGTCAACCTTATTCTCCGAAAAGAAAAAACCAATTGCTACGAAAATGCTTCCCCATCAGTAACATCACCCAGAGAACTCAGAAAGACAGTGTGAGTCACATATTTTTTCTTTATGGAAATCTTGGGTGATTCCAAGGTGATATGTGGCATTTGAAGTAGAATCATCTGGCTCACTTATTCACACATATTTCTTCCCTCATGGAGCATGTAGCACATATGACATGCCAGGCACTAGGCTCAATTCTAGGCTTTGAGTGAATATATGATCTTTGTTCTCACGGACCTTCTAGTTTACTACATTTACAAACAATCAAATAATCACCAAAATATATAGGTGACTATAAATTATAATCTTCCTCTCATAGAAATTCATTTTTTAAAATTCTTGCTATGACCCAGCAATTCTACTCCTAGGAATCTACCAAAAGTACACAAAAACATTAATTCAAAAAGACACCTGCACCCCTGTGTTTATTGAAGCACTATTTACAATAGGTAAGATATGGAAACAACCCAAATGCTCAAAAATAGATGACTGGATCAAGAACATGTGGTATATATACAATGAAATACTATTCAGCAATCAAAAAGATAAACTCATGCCTTTCAGCAACCAAAATAGATAAACTCATACAACATGGATGGAGCTGGAAGGGATTATGCTCAGTGAAATAAGCCAGAAAGAAAAAGAAAAATATCAGATGGTTTCACTTACAGGAGGAATGTAGGGAACCATGTAAGGGATCAGGAAAAAAAATTATTATAATAAATTAAAGAAAAAATTAATAGACAACTATTAAACAAGGACACTCTGCTGGGGAGGGGGAGGGATCAAAATAGGGGAAGGAAGAGTACAAGGGACTATGGTGATGGTGCATGGGTGAATGGGTGGTGGAAATTTTGCAGGGACAATACCTGAAAGGAGAAAGCATGCATTGTACAAAAAGGAAGAATGGTGTAAAATATATATTTAAAAATATATATGTAATAATAAATAAAATTCTTGCTATATAACTTTAGAAAGAGATCTCATTGAAATTTTGATTATAATAACCAAAAACCTGCCAATAAGTTCCCAAAAGATACAGTTTGCTAGGTTGATGAAGAAAAATTTCTTCTAAGTACAGATTAACATTCTATTAGACTTCTTTTTCAGGCATTTCTTCCCAAGAAGACATATATGGCAACTAAATGTTGTCTATTTTGTGAGTATCCAGAAGTGTGAATACTTATTTTATTTCAGAGCATTGTGAAATCTTAGAGTTGATAGAGGGTTTTGAAATTTAATGTTACTCTCCCTCATTTCACAAATGAGGAAACTGACACTTGGAGTAAACAAGTGATTTGCTCAACATTACACAAGTAGGATGAATAAAAGTTGGAAGTGAAACTCAAGTTTATCCAGCCAGTTCTTTTTCCTCCAAATGAAGCTGAAATAAGCTCTTGGCTTTTTTTTTTTTTTATAAGGGTCATAATTACCCAAGAAAGAGTGATGTACTGCTTCTTTAAAAAAAAAAAATTTTGGATGAAATTTTATTTTACATTTTTTGGTCTTTTTTATTGGGGTAACATTGATTTATAACACTATATATGATAGAGGTATAACTTCACACCTCTTACGCTACCACACAAACCACCACCACCAAAACACTTCTCTCTCTCTCTCTCTCTCTCTCTCTCTCTCTCTCTCTCTCTCTCTCTCTCTCTCTCTCTCACACACACACACACACACACACACACACAAGAATATGCTAAAGGCAAAGGCTATTAACTAAATAGTAATCTAGCTTTCCACTATTTGTTTTACATGGCAAAGAGAAAAAAATATGCATTCTTTATTAATTCAACCCCTGAAAGAGACTTTTAGACAAAGCTGAGATTACTCCAGATTCTTTGTTGTCTACTTGCGGGTTTGTTTGATTTTATACAGAAAACGGTTTAGTGTTTAAACATAAAAGCCAAAATTGAACAGACCGGAACTCTTTCAAGGGCTCAAAATAAATATTATATTATTACACTTAGCATTTGGCAGGGAACATTCTTTTCCAAGGTGACATTTGTATACATTTCATACCGTGGTTATTCAGAGTTTACCAAGCAACTAGATTTATTTTATATAATCAAGTAGCACAAGCTCAACTGATTATGAGAAAACAAAAACAATGCAAAAAGACAAGTCTTGAGTGTAAATTTCTTCAAAAGCATGGTATACAACTTTGATGTGTATTAGCCACATTCTAAAGATGAAAAACATTTTTAGATCTCCTGAAATTTGGCATCATCTTCACTTGAATCACCTGGTTCAAAGCAGGAAAATAAATGTGATGCCAGAAAACCTATTCCACCTACCCCTAATGTCCATCCTTCTGTTACTACTGATCCACAGTGGATTAGACCAGGGTCTTTTTTCAGGCCTAAGTTTTCTCATGCAAACAATAAAAAATATGGAATAAATTACCTTATTAGTCACTTGCATCAGGAAAATATCCTGTTTCTTTTAGTTTTTGATTTTTATTATATTCTACAAAGTCTAAATAAAATGAACCAGGGACAGAGACAATCTGGCATGAGAATAATTGCACATAGCAAAGAAGACTCCAGATAAAGTCTAAAAACACACATGGCTCCTATGTGTTAGGACAGGAATTGTGTGTATGAAGAGAAAAATGGTGTGAGAAGTGATCTCTAGTGATCACTAGACATTGGTACAATGACAGGCCCAAAATATTCACTTCAAGTTGTTTAAAGCATTAAACATGGACAAGTATTTTTCAATTTTTTTGTTATTGTAATTGCACTTTATATTAGTGTATTTTATGGAAAACAATAATTTATAATAAAATCTTAATTATTCTTTTCATTGATTCAAGTACCAAGCAAGAAAATTTGATGATGGTGTTACAGAAAATGTTCTCTGAAGGAACATACAGAATTCTTTTAAGATAAGTATGCTAAAGAAAACTGTTTTGGACAACACTACTTTCATTGTCGTTTTTTGGCTCTCTTTCATATGCCTGTGTCTTTACAGAAGCCTTGGGACCAGTGGGGATTCTATATTGGAAATGCATTCTTTGCCATTTGGCGAAGTACACAGAATAAATAAATAACAGAGTTAAGATTTGATTGTTTTTTTTTTAATCTCTGGCTGGCTAAAAAGACAAACTTTTACATTTAGGTTGGAGTATACTAAACGAAAAGAAAGATAAGCAGATTAAGGAAAAGAAACACAAGCAAAGGAAGGAAGTCCAAATCAAATTTTCTTTTGGAAACTACACATCAATAGTAGACAAGATGGTCAGTTGAAACATTATGTTAAATATATATATATACACAGACATATATATGCCTTGCAGATTCATGTTATACAATATGTATAAATATTTTATACAATATGTACACATATGTATATATAGTATGGATTTATATATTTTTAAAAATGGCAAATGAACACACATTCTGTCCCAGATGATCAAATAAATAAATCCATTCTACAGAGCACTGGAAAATAAGAGAGTGATCTCAACACCAAATCATAAAAGATATAGAGCAGAAAAGATAGGATTGAATTCTTGGTAAAGCAAGACAAGAAAACAGCCCACAGGAGAGAAGCAATGTGGAATGGGAGTGATTATGGGGAGCCAGGCAGAAGGAGGTCAGGAAGCAATCGTCATGGTGATTAATTGGGACAGCAGCACATTCAGAGGGTCTAGACTGTCAGCCAGTCCCCCAACTCCTGAAAATGCAGACAAGAGAGAGCAGCAGTTCCCCCAGGCTACTGTGCACACTTGTAGGCTCCAGACCTCAAGAGATGGGGCAGCACATTGTCATGGAAGCCTAGAGACCAGCTGAGTCTCAGACCCCTTCCTTCTAGGATGTCTTCTTCTGCTCCCTATCACTGGAGACAAGCACCTTCACTCAGAAGGAACACCTACTAAAATGTGAACAAGTTTTTCAAACATGTGTCCCACAGATTAAGAAGGTAAGATAAGGAAAATATATGGAATATAAGAAAGTGGTACAAAGGGGGAAAAACTAGTAAAATAGTATTAAGTGTAAATTCTTTTTCATGTACAATATAAAAATGATTTTTCATGATTTGGGATTAAAATTTCATTGGGAAGGGATGAAGTACAAGGAAATGAAAAAACATTAGCATTCCTATTTTTGTTTTCTGTTACCATATAAATACTATCACACTCTATAGTCACTGTAAGAAAACTAACTCTTTTTAGAGATCTAGCTGGAGAATTTAAAGGTAAAACTGGCTAAACATAGAAGATTAAATACAAATATTTATTTTATTTCCTTTTGAAATATTATTAAAAACTTAAAGTGAATTAAACACACATGCATACACTTTAAACCAAAAACAAAGAGAATTAGAGAGGAAATGATAGCAAATGGGCAACATTTAAAAAGGGAGGATAATTGGATATGTGGTATTGAGCTGACTCAATATATCACAAAAGCTAAATCGTATACCCGAAGAGGGAGATACTAAGAGGAAACAAGACAAATTATGCAGATGAAACCCAGAATGCTTTGGGAATTGGAGGTTCTACTGATTTCCAAAAGTGTCAGTGAAGGTTGAAAATAAAGAAAGGAATCTTTCAAGAAAGTTGGAATAAAAACCAGTCAGAACCCCAGCTAGCTTGCCTAGATCAACAGCAAGGGGAAAACCTGTTAAACTCTCTGGGGATACTAACTTGAGTCAGAGAAGCTCTGTACTCCAGGGATCTGAAGCACAACTATAAATGGAATAAAAGTCTCTATTAAGAACTCTGAGACCCCTCCAATCCTGGCAGCAGACAGGACATCGGCGATGTCCTCCCTGAAGAAACCATGCCAAACAGAAAGACCCACTGAACAGGCTGAACCCTGCTTGTATACACAGTGTTCTTGAATGAGATGCTCATGGTCAGGGCATTCTGAGTGCCTGAGCACCTTCTCTAAAATATGCCTTGGGCTTCCCCAGTGGCGCAGTGGGTTGAGCGCCGCTCTGTGAAGCTGTCCGCAGCCTCTGCAGCACAGGTTCGATTCCCGGCCGGCCAGGGAGATTCCCACATGGCATGGCAGACCTCTCCTGTCTCGCCCACTGCTCCCCTCAGCAGTGAATTTCAGTCCGTCTGCCTGTTCTTCTCCCCACTCTGTCTCTGGTGAATCCTCTCACCCTCCTGCACCTCTGACCTATATCCCAGCTCTTGTATAAAAATAAGTAAATTTAAAAAAAAAATTAAAATATGCCTATGCCATTCTAATTTAATTGCTGAATATTTTTAGTGTCACCTTTGGGGTCCCTCAGTAAATAACCGGTTTTACATTTAGTAAAAGGAAGTTTAGCAGTCAGTAAGAGCCCACCTTACACACAGAACATGAAATCAGCTATTTAGCGCTTCATTGTTAAATATGAACAGCCAGGCAAGGGTCACCAGATATTTGAAGGAAGACTGCAACATAGAAAGCAAAGACAAAAAACATAATAAACAGAATGTGGAGAAAACACAGGTAATTCACAGAGCAGGAGGCTTTTGTTACACTTTCAGAGAAATATGAAAAGATATTTGTATTCATGAAATAAAGGAAACAGGATAAGATGATTTTTTTTTTAGAAAGAAACCACAAGATATATAAGAAAGGATTTTTTTCTGCATGAACAGAAAGATTAGGAATGTAAATTAGAAATTTCCCGAAATTATATCAAAATATCATAATAAGACACAAAGGAAAAAGCCAATTATAGGATCAATCTAAGTCAGAGGTCTGAATTATTGTTTAAGAAAAAGGAACTGAAAGGGAAAAAGATGAACAAATTAATACAAGAAAATATATCACAATTGAAAACTGGACAGATGAAAACCTCCAGAATGATAAAAAATATCCCCAGGTGACAACACAATGTATTGAAAGATGGGTTTTGGGGGTCAACAACTTACTGATGCTAACTTAACAGACATGAGCTCAGCTGCTTTATGGTAAAATAATTAGCGATGAGTCTTCCTACAGTTGAGGATTTAATCAGTCATGAGATCGCATCATGTCTATTTTTCATGAGCAGTTGAGTTAGAAAAACTGTGTGTGGGGAGGGTGGCGGGTTTCGAGGAAATATTGCTCTTAGACAAGAGGTCCAGTGTCTTTCACTGCAGACTAGTTTCCTTTAGAACTCTAAATATCAGATGTTTAAGCCCCCAAGCTCATGACTGTTCTGAAGTCATTCTCCACTAAGTGGCCTGAATAATACCGAGAATTCATTTCTCTATCTAACCAATTTTTTCCCAGAATAAGAATCTTGAGCAGTGTTAGAGGGACAGTTTCACCGATGGCAGCATGATTGTTACTGAATATTTATTGAGTATTTGCATTGTGAGCTGAGCATCAAGTATATCACAGAGCAGGATTATCAGAAGAGAGATGAGCAGACTGATACATTTTTAAAAATTGTATGGAAATTTTCAATTTCATATACAAAAGGAAAAAATAATATAATGAACCCCCATGCACTCAGCTCCAACAATAATCAATGCATGGTCAATCCTCAATCCTATTTTATTTATACCTTCACCCAATTCTTCTTGCTCCCACCCCCATTGGATTAATTTGAAACAAAACAAAGACATCACAACATTTCATCTGCAAAAATAACATGTACATAAATATATTTCATATGGAAATATATATTTCAGAAATAAGAAATTTTCCTTAAATATAACTATTATTATAAATATAACTATTATTAATTATCTTAACTAAAGATAATTAGCAGTAAGTCCATAACATTACTTACTATACACATTTCCCCAACTTTCTAATAATTTCATTTTGCTGATTTTAATAAGGAGCTATTTGCTATCTGTTTACACAGTGGTATAGTATATATAGAAAAGACAGGACAAATGTTTGTTTCTTTTCCTTCATTTATTAAATTTCAAATTTATGAACTGGTTACCTAACATCCTCCAAAGAGAATCAATGGCTTTGGATTTTGAGAGGTTTCTTTGTGTAAGAGTGTGTGTGTGCATGCTTTAGAATCATTATAGTTAAACATAATGGATGTGTCTCAATCCATTTCAATTATTTATTGATGCTCAAATTGTTCCACCTTTGAATGGAGAAAGTCTATCCTAGCTAGCTTCAGAGTATTTCAGACATAACCCCAATAGTCACTGATAGACTCCTTGCTCTTTGGTATGATATATTATTCTAGACTCACTGTTCCACATTTTCTGCCACAGATTTGAAATCAATTTTCAACCAGGGATCCCTTTTTGGTGAAGAACAGAAACCGAGTGACCACAATCCGGATACCAGGTTTTGAATTTAGTGAATGGACACTGGTTTATGCATTTTGCTGAAATCCTCATTATTTCTAGGTCTTTTCAGTGAGATGAGATAGAGAACCTGTTTTTTTAATATTAAAAAAATCAGTTTCAATTATAATTACGATATAAATTCCATTCCACCAGGTTTTTATTTAACTTCTTTGATCTTACATTTGAATTGACTTTCTTGCAAGCTGAAAATCATAACTCCCAACATCAACACAATTCTCATTTGTTGTTATCCCATATACACAGTCTCAGAGAGAGAGAGAGAGAGAGAGAGAAGCTGAACAGTAATATTACCACCAACAATAAAATCAGAAATGAAGCTTAAGAATTTTGACTTTGTTTACTATGTATCTACAGATAAATTGCTTTGTCATTTAAAGTAATTGCTCTCTGTGATTGTGCCACAGATTTGAGACTCAGGTTCATTTGTGGCATTTTGTTTTCAATTTTTACAGATTGCTTTTTCTTTTAATTGATTTTGTTTTATAATCATGCTAAATATTTACATGTTTTTGCATTCAAAACTAAAACAAGGGTCTCCTTGGTGGTACAAGGGTTAAAGACACAGCACTATCAAGCTATCACCAGCCACTGTGGCATGAGTTCAACCCCCAGCCAGGGAGTTGACCCACATGGTGCAGCAGACCTCTGGCATCTCTTCCACTGCCTGCCTCAGCAGTGTATTTCAGTAGATCTGCCTGTTCTGCTCCCCACTCTGTCGCTGGTGAATCCTCTCCCCACCACACACACCTCTAGCAAATGCCCAGTTCTTGTATGCGTAAATAAATAAATCTTTTAAAAAAAAACTAAAACAAAATACATTCAAAGACATCTAGTTTGTAATCCTGTCCCCTCCACCTTTACCTCCACTCCTCCATAAATAACATTTTCCTGAGTTTTTTTTATATAAGCAAATTTGTATTCAAATTGCCTCCTTCTTAGATACACAACAGCATACTATATGTACTTTTTTCTATGATGATTGTTTTTAATTAATAATAAATCCTAGAGTGCATTCTATAAACTTAACTCGTTTTTTCAAAGTAGGTTATTTTGTAGTCCAGGTGAGAAATTTGGCTATAAAACTGGAACATTAGTAGGCAGCTGCTGGGAAAAGGAAGATTTAATCCAAATGTATTATTAAAAAAAAAATGCAGATTGGAGCTTTGTAGTAAACCTTCATAAAATGACTCACCAAATTCACAGCATCGTGCTGGGAAAAATTAGAGTAGGTGGCTTTGCTTCTGAGAGAAATACACAGTGTACAATTTTACCATGCAAAATGCTTTTGCTACTACAATTTTCCTTTGCTTTGCCTTTTTGAAAAGTACTGTTCCTTCCTATTTTAGTAGCACCATTTGCATTCCTATTATTCACACTGAACTGGGATTTCCATTTTTATCTTCTCTTTGTTACTTGTTTTCATTCCAGCACTTCTGCTCTTGCTCTTTGCCTTTCCTTTATCTTATCCTTAAATGGAGGCCTCATGCTATGGGAAGAGTGCCATGAATTTTCTCGCCATCATGCCAGGCGTCAGCCCAGCTTAATGATATAAGTTCCCTTGAACCACTGCCAACAAAGCTAGGACATCCCACACACATTTGCTATGGAAACACCTTCATGACTAATGGTCTCTCAAATTAAGGCATTTTAAAACTGAAGCTAGAAATGGTTTTTTGTTTTTTTTTTTTTTTAATATCTGCTGCTAGGAAAAATTGCAGCAATTCTCTGAAAGTTGTGAGTGGCCATATTAATCTAGCCAGCTTATCTTAAAGGTGGGCTCCTACAACCTCAACCCCAAGGCCTGTGCATAATGAAAGCAAGAGTGTATACAGACGTGTCTGTGTCTAACTGAGCAGCCTCTGTTCTTTTCTGCTGTGTGTTTCAGTTCAGGTGTTTGGTTGGTGCCAAGTTGTTTTCCTTAGAACAGAAGCTGAGACATTCAAGCCCTGCATGATTTGGATGCTGTCAAATTACCAGCTCAGTCCATCTTCTTCCCCCTCTCATGATAAAATTAGAAAATTACATGGACTGGTGCAGACTCACCAGGGCATTGCGGTTTTGTTAAGCTCTTGCCTAAAAAGACTGCGTCCATTTTCTGGGTGAATCTCCTTTCATTCTAAAACACCTCGATCAGACATCTGCAAGATTTCCCTGACATTCCTTTTTCTCCTGTCCAGAGAGAGCTCATCATTCCCTCTTCAACATGATATCTCTGTGCCCTTGGAGCTGTGAGCAGCTAGAGGACAGACACCATGTTTATTTATTCACTCCCCATCACCTGGCACTGTGCCTGACAAGTATTGGTTTTGCTCAATAAATGATGGTTAATTAAATGATTGAATGAGTAAATGGGCATGTAAAATGCTCTCCCAGGTGGAAAAGAGAGAACAAATACCACCTCATACATACTGCACTGAAGTGACTGTATTTAGATTTCCTCTGTTTCTTATCTTTGCTTGAATGGAATGGACTTTAATACTCTACTTTATGACTGTGAAGAATAGCAAAAACAAATGGCGGATGCTACAGGCAGACAGAAACAAGATTCTTGTTTTTACTTGCAAGAGGCCTAGTGGGCTTTGCCATTCTCTGTTATTTTGATTTTAAAACCCATTCAGTCAACCATCCCAGAAATCCTCTTTACCCCATATTGGGTCTTCTGGTATGATGTTTCCTTTCCTCTCAGTTACCCCAGTCTTGCTTTTGCCATTTTTCTCTAATTCTCACCCCACATCCCTCCTCTCTACCCCTAATTAAAGACTAGTCTGTACTACAATTCATTCCTATAGGTCCCAAATGACAAGCTGCAAGTCTGATGAGTTTAGTCTAATGAGTGAAGACTGGACCTCTCCCTGGTTGATTATAAGAAATCACCTACATAAAACTAGCAATGACCAGGCCCTGTTCTTATGTATTCCTATTTGGTAGGTCTTGGTTTGACAAAAGTTCTCTCTTTTTTAAATCATCTTCATAATTCTAGTAATGAGGCAAGTTTTGAAACTTCATGATGAGAAACACAATTGCAGGATGCACATTAAGCTCTCTAACAAAGACCGCCAAAACAGCACACCCCAATTTTATTGTCCATCTCTTGGGTTTGAAGCAGTAACGTTGCAACTCAGTGGCAAAGACAGACAGGAAACGCTTTCCTTTGTGGCTGACCAGCAGAAGTCACTCCTATTCCAGTTACATTTCCAAAATGCAGTGAACTAATTTTGGGTCTGCTCACTGACCACAGAAGTGAGATTTTTATTCTTCATTCCATTTATGTCTTTACTATAGTTGTGGTTTTCAGGTACAAGTTCATTTGGAAGCTAATAAATATGTTATACAAAAAGTCATCTCCTACCCCTCAACCTCTTACTCAAGGAGTAGATTTGATGTCAAAAATCCCAGTCCTTACAAAGGCCAATGACTACACTTTGTTTTTTTGTTTGCTTTCAGAACAAGATTTCATCTCTTTTTTTCTCCCCAACAGTCAGCCTTCCCTTCCTGAATCCATAGCTGCAAGTTCAACAGAACAACTTTCTCCCATGCAAATCAAATAGCTTTTTTTTTCTTGAAACTAATTTTACTTTGAGACTTCTCACTCATAATTCCTGGGCTGCCAGTAAAATTTAAAATTGGGATATTTGCCAAATATCCCAAAAAAATTAATGACCTAATTTTAGAGAAGATGCAAAGTACATTTCCAACACAACTGGGAGGACAATGCATACTAGCCATCAGAGAGGCAAAGGGGGAAGCAGCAGACAGAGCAGCATCTTTATGAAAAATGAGCTCAGCTGTAACAGCCTGGGAGGGAAGGCTATCTACCACATCACAGCCGGCCAAGAACAGGATGTTATGAGTACAGCATGAACCTCGAAACTAGAGTCAAAACCATGCTTCGTGCTTCCCGGGCATGTATCTGCCTTGTTTTCTTCCATTTTCAAAGACAGAAGTCTTCCGTTACATAAAGCATGAGCCAACCACACCTGAGAGTGGGGCAGCACAGACTGATAAACCAACCTTTATTAATGAAAAGAAAACCTATTCTGAGTTTATAACAACACATCACCAAGTGGCCTGAGCTCTTCCTGGATTCTTTTTATTTTAAAGATGTATTTATTTATGCATACAAGAACTGGGGTACAGGCCAGGGGTGTAGGGGGGTGAGAGGATCCACCAGAGACAAAGCAAGGAACAGAACAGGCAGACTGACGAAATACACTGCTGAGGGGAGTAGCAGGTGAGTCAGGAGAGGTCTGCTGCACCATGTGGGAAGCTCCCTGGCCGGGGATTAAACTCATACTGCAGTGGCTGCGGATAGCTTCATAGGCTGCGTCTTAACCCCTTGTGCCAACAGAGAGGCCCTCCTCCTGGATTCTTGAAGGACCTGGGCTTTATCACCAAGTCTCCTCCTTTGTAACCCAAGAAAGCCCCACAGCAGTTAAAGGTATTTATCAAGGCAATTCATTTCCTCCAGATGCTTCCACTGTGAAGTAAGAGAGTTGGGATTCTTCACTCAAACATTGCCTGGCACTCAGAAAACAAAACAAAATAATAATGGGGGCTGGGGGAGGGTATTGTTGAGGAAATGATAAGTGAAGAGAGTTTGAACCTTAAAATTGACTGGGCTGAGTAAATATTCATTTGTTATCTTCAGTGTATCCTTTTGTAAGTTGCCATTTAAAATAAATTCTAAAGAAGTAAAATCGACCATTTGTCCAGGCAAACTTTCATCACTATTCAATTGATAGTATGCTGGTGTAGCACATCAGATTTTAGACATATTTGGTTTCAATCTGGATCTCTTACTACTTGTTGAGGGATCTTATGCAAGTTCGTTCATCTTACTGAATTTCTGCTTCCTAACTTAAAATTTGTAAGAATTAAGAGAATTCTTAATTAAGAGAATGCATATAAAGAATTAATGAAAGATTTGTCATTTGTGAGATGCTCAATAAGTATCATTGTTTAACCAGTATTTTACTTGAGACCTAATTGGTTATAAGTGAAATAGACCCAATACAAACTGGTTTAAATGAAAAAGGGAAATCATTGCCATACAAAGTTGGAGAATCCAGTGGCAAGGTTGATTCAAGCACTTATGAATCTAGTGGTTCCAATGAAGCCCCAGGACTTGATGCCCAATCCCCAGCCCTTCTAACCTTCCATCTAACTTTCTTTCATCTTGTGCTTCTATGCTTGAGAAAAATGTCTATTAAATCCACCTGATCTAATTAATATAGTAAAAAATAATAATCAAGAGCCTCCTATTTGTATCATATTGATGTTATTTATAACCCATCCATGAACCATTCTGTGGCCTGAGAGAGAGATACTCTAATTGGTGAGACCTGAGTCATATGTTCATTCTGGCACTGGAGGGTTGTACCAATCCCACTGAAACTTTCACAACACAGAGTGGGATGTGGGACTTCCCCAAAGGAATATTAAGGTCCCCTGTTACCCAAGAAAAAAGTCCAGTGGATTTCTCTGCAGCCCCTAAATTAATTTCTCTTCCCTTAAAGACAATACCTGGTGAACAGAGGATATGAAAACTTCACTTTCAAATTGTGAAAGCAAGGTTTGCAATGGTAGAACAAATTTTCCCAGTGCCTCCTAAGGCCAAAGAAATAGGAACGTTAGAACCATAATCTCTGAAAACATTGAGGTGCCATAGATACCCCAAAGGACATTCCAGGAATGGAAATGCCGTTGTTGTCAAAAAGTTAACTGATTTTTCTTAGTCTCCATGTCTAGTCCTGGCATTTAATTGGTTCTGATTCAGTTGAATCCTTTAAGTTTTGTCCATATATTTCATGTTGAAAGAAGTCTGTCATTTTGGTAGCTTTTTTTTATATGACTAATTAAATCTCATTCAGAACTAGTATCCATTCAGAACTAATTTACTCATTTGGAGTATATAGAGTGCTAAAAATGTTCCCAGGTTTCTAACATACTTGCCAAAAATTTTTGCAGCCATTTTTTTTTAATTTAATATAACTAGTATGGCATATTTCTTTTTTTAAAAGTAATTCTTGCATATTATAGAAGAGGTATAGACACCAATAAGCATAAATGAACAGAGGAAGGAAAAGAGAAAAGAAAACTCCTTATGGATATTATGAACCACAATATCACCATCCATAGACGTTATCAGCATCTATCTACATGTTTAGTCTCTCACGGTCTTTACATATGAGGGGGTTTAAGGCACACTACTCCAAAAGATGGCACTTGGTGTATTATAAATGTTAAACTGAAAGACTGTAAATGTTAGCTGAAAGAGATTGAGAAAACAGGAGAAACAAGAATGTAACTCCGGCCTTCCTGTTCCCCTTCTCCCCTAAAAAATAACCCACAAAATCCTCACGTGAGATGTTTCCTCCCTGTACCTGGAGGAAAAGAACACCCTTATCTCCAAAGACAAGGCAACACTAAGAAGAATCCTAACAAGCAGGCCTGGCTAGATTTCTCCTGTTTATTACACCTAACTTCCACTCCTAATATGTCCTCCATGACTGTCCTTTCTTCATGAAGCAAAGCATAAAGGTACTCAGGTCTGTTTCTTTGGGTTTCCATTCCCTCATGAAGGCTCCTGTAACAGATAAACCTTCTTTTAGATAAATGTGTATGGGGCCTCCCCGGTGGCGCAATGGTTGAGCGCAGTGGTTGAGCACTGTGTTGCGAAGCTGCCCGCACCCTTTGCAATGCCAGTTTGATCCCTGGCCACCAGCGAGGGTCCCACATGGCGCGCAGACCTCTCCTGCCACCTGCTGCTCCCCTCAGCGGTGCATTTCATCACTCTGCCTGCTCTGTTCCCCGCTCTGGCTCTGGTGAATTCTCTCACCCTCCTATGCTTCTGACTGTGCCCAGTGCTTGTATAAATAAATATCTTTAAAAAAAAAAAAAGATAAATGTGTATGCTTTTCCCTGTTATCAGTCTTTGTCAGATTCAACTGTCAGACCCCACTAGGGACCCTAAGAGGGTCAAGAAAAACATTTTTCTCTTCTACACAAAAAGAGTATACATACACACAAAGATGTAAAGTATATATGTCGCTTTCTTAAAAAATAAAAATGAAATTTTGCTCTGTTATTATCTTCTCTTCCCACCATTACATATTTTGGGATCATTAAGTATTTCTCCCAGGCTCTTTATATTAAGTATTCTTAAACTTTGAGGTTAAAGTTTAAATACCCTAATATTATATGAAAATATTGAGCATATAAATATATTCCTGGGAAGATAGTTGATAATTTCCATCAAGCTCTCCAAGATTTTGTATAATAGTAAATAAAAAAAAATCCTTTTCTTTATCCTCAATTCAAGTGTTAAAAATAGACACATCTGGCAGAAAGAACTCTTTATTGAGAGACCTCATAATTTACTTAACTGAATTCCTGTTAGACATGCAGTTTGATTCCTGTTTGGGGCTGCTGTAAATAATATGTAGGGAACCTAACTGTTGCTTTAAAGCTTAATCACATAACTATTTCCCCATGATATTTCAAGATAGGAGATTGCTGGCAGTTTTCAAACTGGGGCATAACCCAGATTGACAAATTGTCACAGCTGTTGGAAGGTGACTTTCACCCCATTATTCGGGAACCAGAACTTCATTGAGCCTTAGTACTGCAAAATCAGTGAGTCCATCCTCCTGAAGTCCTAACTCTGGGTGGAAGGAGCAACATTTCCTACCTTTGTCTGGGTTTGTCACTGACGTCAAATCCTGTCTGTCACCCTGGGCCAGAATTACAGCACCTCTATTTACATTTTTTCGCAGCCCTGTGGGCAAGCCTGGGCAAAGTGAAACAGCACACTGCACATTGATCAGAACCGAGCAGCTGGTGATTCCCTTCGGGGAAATAGAATGATTCTGAGAGTTGAAGTGCTGCCAATGGGAAATTCACACAGACAAAATCAACAGGACTCATGCTAGTATTTTCAAGGGGGTGGAGGAGAGAGAAGAATAGCTGTAGGTAAGCATGAAGGCGCAGAAATAAAAAGTTCATATACATGAAAATGTTTTAAAATATAGGAATTGGACTGTGGCAGAGGACTATGGGTCTCTTGGTGGTAGGGGTGACTGGTGACATCCATCTGAAGAGACGTGATTCTATACCCCTGGGTCAAATGCAGTGCTGTAAAACAGCATTACCTCAAAAAAATTTTAAAAAAATCAAAAATGTTAACTTGAAAGATAAATAAGTAAATTATAGGAATTGGAAATTGTGGAAGCAAAACTGTTGTCGGAATTTAGATGTATTTTCATCCAGGGATCTTATTAAGGCGTTTACTGGAACAGTCTTTGTCAGCCAGAAATACTATTGGGTCTGTGTTGTGTTTACAAAAGCACATGTGGTCTGGGAGATCGAGGATAATCTAGATCATAACAGAGGATGACAAAGTCAGAGCGCGTTAACCCCCACATTTTCAAGGACTGACAACTTGCTTGCCCCTGTTGATGTGCTGAGTGTGACAAGCAGTTTTATTGCTGTCTTCAGCAGAGTTCCCCAAAGCCACCAGACAAAACTGCTATTGGTCATTTATAATCGGAAGCTGAGCACATTACTAATTGCGGCTAAGTTTAATTTGGACTCTTAAACGAAGTTCTTACTTCAGCTTTTCCCATGGACAAATGACATCACCTGCAAGCTAGCCCTCATGAGAAGGCCCCTTCTCATGAAGTACCAGAAATGGCCCTCCCTTCCTTAGGTCTGATATTTCCTGGGCAAGGACTTTGGCTCAAACTAGCTTCCCATAAAGTCACTCTACTACCTCAAGATTACAATCTCTCCAGCAAAATGTGACTCAAAGTTCTGTGGCGAAGGCCTCTCCTAGTAGCTCAGCTTCTCTACTCTCCCTGATAGCACTTTCCTCAGAAGCCCTGGGTATTATCACTCTCTCACAGACAGAGAAACGAAAACACAAAAAGATTAAACGGCCAATCTTAGATGCCCTGGCAAGTCACACAGCCAACGCATGACTCCCGGCGACCTGTGATGTACAAGCCCTCGGACAACTCGACCCTGTCCTTGTTTCTGGGCAGGGGAATAAGGGAAACCATTTACTGGCCCAAGTCCTTGCAGTGTGAGGGAGATGGCAAATGCAATCCTACCCTCATTATCTAGATCCAAATTGAGCCTGACAGAGCCTTCATTAGATCTAAAAATCCTACTTGTTTTGGCTCTGAGTGCCCTGACATGCTCATGTCACCCTAAATTGGCTCTTCTAGAGTCAGATAAGACTCTCAACAAAGGGCTTGCAGATGATGGTCATTGTGCATAAAATAAAAAGACAAAGTTCTATGGGTGGCGGGGGGGGGGGGGGGGAGACAATATAGCAGTGGCAAAACCTGGTGAAAGAAGCAGCCTTGCTAGTGACCTAGAAACCCTGAAGGAAAACCCAGCTATTAAAACAATCTCACCAAGGGCCTCCCCTGGTGGCACAGCAGTTGAGGGCTGGGCTGTGAAGCTGCCCGCAGCCTCTGCAGCGCTGGTTCGACTCCTGGCTGCCAGCGAGGGTCCCACATGACACGCAGACCTCTCCTGCCATGCCCGCTGCTCCCCGCAGCAGTGTATTTCATCACTCTGCCTGTTCTATTCCCCACTGTGTCTTATACAGTGCTTGTATAAATAAATTAATAAATAAGTCTTTAAAAAAAAAAAACTCACCAAAAAATAATAATAAAGACATTGTCCTAATGTCTTATCAAAACTGATGCAAGCTTCTCTTTTGAAGCTGAATTTCATGTCAGCTAAATTCCATTCCATGTATTTTATATCCTAGGTCAGAAAAGTAGCACTGACTCTCTGAAAGAATTCGTCTAACCTCAGATAAACCATTTTCTTCTTTTTTTCACAATGGAATCAAATTCTGCCACTTTTTTTAAACTTGGTGCCAGTGAGCCCAGCTCTTCAGATAAGCAGAGTCAATGGCCATTGAGTTAAAGTGACTTCGGTGAAGCCAAAATGCCTGCTTGCCAAGGTGCCTGAGGCCTCTGCCATTACAGTTGCTCTAAGGCATGGGGCACTGTGTTTCCAAAATGCTCCTGTCACAAATGCTAATGTAGGCCATGCAAACTGCCAGTACCCAGGCCCTCGCAGCCACTCAAAATATATTGAACACATAAAAGAATGATTATTGCCTGCAAAGGAAAATAAGCTATCATTATATTGGTTAGAGGTTTTGGCCAAAAAAAAAAAATAAAAAGTAAGTATCTGGAACATATTAACTCATTTGCTAACACTCTGTGTTGTGAAATAGGCTCTTGATAGGCCATCTGCAGGCAAGGCTGAGCGAGCTCTTCAAAGAAATGACATTGTAAAGAAAGATGGATGGCTGGGGCAGTAGGCTATGAGAATAAAGGACTAGAAAGATGCTGAGGTCTGGTAGGGGTAGTAGAACCCCAATAGCTCAGTGTCCTTGAGTCAGCAAGACAATGGAGGCCCACAATATTCTCTGGGGGACCTGATGAAGAGTTTTCTATAATAATCGAAAGGTATTATTGATTAATGGGTTTCATACAAGCTCAGGAGTTCGAACCCCTGCTCTCCCAATTCTTAAATATAGAACTTAGGACGAAGTATATATGACTATACATGTATATCCACCTGGCTGGACTTAGCCCTCAATATTAGTTATTACTATTGCTGGTATCTTTATCATCTATAATCTGAATAGTAAGATATTGGGAGTGTACTGTTTCTTTCATCCTACTACAACTTCTACAAATACATGCTAGATACATTGATAACTGCCTCAGCAGCTATTGCCTCTGGTGAGTATATGTATGTCTGTGTGAAAGAGAAAGACCCGTGCATTTCACACCCTTCTGCCCAGGCAAAGTACTGGACCTCTCCCGGACTCCCTGCTCAACAGAGAAAATGGACAAAAATATGTGTATTTCACTGTATTGAGGGGGACAAGACTTCGATAAGTTATTTCCCAGATAGAGTCTTGAACTGCATCCATCAGATTAAAAAAGTATGATTATGGTAACTGCATGTGTTTTGTGTGTGTGTGTTTGTGCTTTCACATTTTTCTAGGGATTCATGCAATATTCAGAAACAATTATCAATTAAAAAAAAGTTATAGACACATATTTACCCTATTCAGTGCTCTCACAATCTGAAACACAGCAGTGACTAGCATGCTGTGGCTTTGGAGACCCTGATCCTTAACTTTGCACTTCCACCTAACTGCTCTGAGTAATAAATTCACACCAGACCGTGGCTCTGTGGTGTAACTGCTGCTTAATGCTGCTATGGCGATGAAGGTCACCTAAACAGATTATTAAAATCATTATGCTAAGGCTTGTCAAAGAGGGCTAGAGATGATCACTACATCAGTGATTCCCACTTCCTGCACTGCCCTGGGTGTCAGTCTAGAATGACAAAACCCTGAGTCCAACCTCGACACCCTCAGTGGCCCTCAGGCGAGGGAATAACATGCCTATTTATTTCTAAATCGGTAGAATGGAAGAACTCTTTCCAACTCTGGGGACACACATAGATGGGGAAGGGTCAAGAGGCAAAGGAAAGAAATTGGGGCTTTTTTTCCTCTGAATTTTAAAATCAGAGAATTGGTTTCCTGAGAAGCAATGCTATTTTTTAGAATTCTTAGTTAAGCCTACCTCATTGAATGCAGCCACTTTTGAAAACCCAAAATGAGTATGAATGTATCATCAAAATGCCAACGTATGAATATAGCAGACTTCTGGCCTTAAGCTATTGGGGGTGGGTGATCTATTTCTGAACTTTATAACTTGTACAAATGCATAGGAGATGAGTGGGGTGACTGCCCTTGCAGCTGCTGCCTGTGCTGTGTATGCACGTCTGTATGAAAGAGACAGACAGACGTGTTCGTTTCACATTTCCACTCCCCAGTCCAGTCCCCAAGTTAGGGAAAGGGACAGGGCTGTGTGATGGTGTGATGGCCGCTGTGCAGAGAAGTCTGCTCATTGACATGCAAATGACAATAGCAGGCATTCTGCTGTGTGTGAGGAACCCCATGACTGGTTTGACCACAAGCAGGTTATTAAAGTGAAACAAGGCTATTTTGTCCTTTATGAAAAGCACTGTCCTATCCCAGTGAGTGGCACATTCAGGGCTATTTACATTTCAACAGACAACCAACAATAAATCAATATGAATACTCCTTCAAACCCATTCTCTTTTTTGGAGAACAATAGCTGTTCAAAATCACCACGGGGTGGAACAAGAAACTGAAATCAAGCAGGAATGATAAAAAAAAAATGCAGCATTTGGTCAATTCTATGTATGTTAAGCCATGCATAAAGAAGACTCTCAAAGCTCCAGAGTAGATTTAAATGAAATCTCATTTTGATACCCTAGAAACTGGGATTCAACTTTAAACAATAACAATAAGAGCAAGTATCTACATGTATCATCTCACACATTTACTTAAGTATTTACTAGTGATGGAAAGTCCTGCTGGCAGGTACTTACTATTGAGATCTGTGTATTGGGTTGCAGCCCATCATTTAATCCTCACAGTGACGCTATGAGGCCCATGTCATTAGAGTTCTCATTTTAGAGATAAACAGAGGCTTGAAGAATTTCATTGACTTGTCCAGGAACAGAAACCCAATATGTGAAAAATGCAGATGTCTAATGCAGGATTCCTCCCTGCATTGGAATACAACCTCTCCATGAAGATTCCGGAAAGAAATTGGATTACAGCTAGTAAAAATATACTGGGGGGCCTCCCTGGTGGCGCAGCAGTTGGGTGCAGGGCTGCAAAGCTGCCTGCAGCCTCTGCAGTGACGGTTACATCCCCAGCCACCGGGCGAGGATCCCACATGGCGTGCAGACCTCTCCTGCCGGGCCCGCTACTCCCCTCAGCAGTGTACTTCATCAGTCTGCCTGTTCTGCTCCCTGCTCTGGCTCTGGTGAATTCTCTCACTCTCCCGTACTTCTGACTATACCCAGTGTTTGTATAAATAATTAAATAAATCTAAAAAAAATACATCTATATACTGGGGACTTGGGATATTTTGTTCAGGTCTGACCAAAGATAAACTGTAATTTTATGTTTTGTTATGTTTATTTTAAAATGATTATGAAAAATCAAGTTATTCATAAAAATTTCTCTCATTCATTCACTTTTGCTTCCAACTAATATTTACTGAATAGTTAATAAGCATAAGGTGCATGCCAACATTTGAGGTTGGTGCAGTAAACCAGACACTGCCTGACTTCATTTAATTTACAGTCTTCTGGGGTAGAGGGATAATTTAGAAAATCTTTCATTGCAATTGTGACAAGTATGAAAGAAGAAAGACTTCAATGCAATAAAAACAGACAAAAGGAAGACCCAACCTAGCCTGGAAAAGTCAGGGAAAAAGCCTCCTTGAGAAGGTAACATTTAAGAGTTAGAGTACAGATTGGTTAAGGAGGTTGGATCAGAATGCTTTAAGTGGCCAAGAAGTCACATAGAACCCAATGCACATGTGCTTAAAATATTAAAAGGAATTTATTGGCACAGCTGCAGGCACAGTTTGATCAAGGCTCTGGCTTAATTCCTATGAGATTTTAACTGTCCTACCAAATTTTATATGTTGTTTTCAGTCTCTTCCTGTCATGATAATATCAATCAACAACAACCAGAGCTTACCCATTCACAGAGTTTTCTGTTTATGCTGAGCTACCCAAACCAACCCTTCTCATCAACATCCTGACTGACTTAGCTCTTCTTGTTTACCTGAATCATCATTTTGGGAAGAAGAAGGGGATTTCTTTATTCTTGGATCCTAGGATGGGTCCACCTTCCAGGCCAAGCCATATGATTGCTGCATGTACTACATATGGAGAAAACCACCACAATTTCCAATCCAAACAGAAATTTAATCTGATCAAAGATAAAAACATGCAAAGAACCTTAGGTGATTAGGTTAGATAGTTGAGGTTCTGATATAAACCCATGTGTAAACCAGAAAATGAAAATGAGCACAGCATGAGACAAGATTGCATATCAGCAAAAAGCTAAATCATATAAAGGCTTGAAGATCATGTTAAAAATTATAGACATTATCCTAAGGTTAGTGGAGAGCTTCTGTTGCATGTCCTGATCAAATCTATATGTAAATCACTCAAGTCTAGAATAAAAAAAAATATTCAAAATATATGGATAGATATTACACATATATGTATATAGACAGACCATCTCTGAAATATACATTAAGTTGGAGAATGTCATTGCTAATAGGAAGAGGTACTAGAGAGCTGCTTAGCAAAGAAACTTTTCACTGCATGCTTCTGTGACCTTGTCTTTTTGAATTAAATTCATACATTGTTTTTAAATTTGCAAAATAGTGAATATATTGTGTTAAATGAATACTCTGTACACTGTATAGAGAGAAAAATTGAGAGGAGCAGAGTTTCAGGAGGTGAGCTAGGAGGCAACTGCAAACGGTCAAGCTGATGATGGTGATTGCTTGGCTTCTGATGATGCAGAAGTAGGGTCTGAGCTGAGGCCACCTAGGGTTGAATGCCTGCCTCTCTCCTCTACCCCCCGCCCCCAGCCTTGTATTCCTAGGGAAGGCACTCAGAGGTTGGGCAGAGTGAAATGACTTTAGAGCCAAACTTATTTCTGAACCTATGATGCAAAGGGGGGAGGAGGTCTGAGAAAGAGCCCACACCAAGGAATGCTTATCAGAGGGTGATGGGGGCTTAGGGAAAAGGAGCAAGTTGTTATTTGTGCAGAGGCACAAACTTATTTGATTTACCTGAGCTACCAATATCCCCAGCTGTAAGATTATGCAAATATACCCCCTCTAAAAACGACACTCTGCATCTCAGTAGAACTCTTGAGATCCCAGATCACAGAATGGGAGGCCTGAAACCTCAGCAAATTCACATTCAGCAAGAAAATGAGAAGCTGTAGCTTCCTCTCACCCTGCAGGCTGACGTCCTGAGCACAGCTCAGTTGGCTCTGGTAAAGCCGAACTGAAAAGTGTGAGAGGCGCTGCACATGGCTAGCACAGGTGGGTGAAGAAATGATCACCAGTAGAATACATGGATGTTAATGACAATTTTAACAATAAATACATATAATTAACAAAGTATAAAATGAGCTTTGGGGGCACACATTCAATCCATTCTGTGCTGAGACCTCACCATTTCATAATTCACCTCCCCCACAAAATTCTGTTCTTATCCCTCAAATTGAACATAATCACATTTTTTGAACTACTTATTTCATGATACCTCCATTATTTCACCTATGGGTGCTGCTTAGTGGTAACAGAAAACGAACTGGAAATTAAACATATCGTCTGTTTGTTAATACTAATAGCTGTGTGACATGTGACCTTGGGTGATATATTTAACCGTTCTGTAAAATGGAATCGACATGTACTTTATGGTGTTCTTGGGAGAAATGAATGGTTTAATATATATTTTTAATAGATAGATGAAAAGCAACAAAGAGAAAGAGCATACAGTACAATATAAGCTCTAGGTAGGAATTGGTTATTATAATTGCTGTATTGTTCATAGTAGGTAATGTTATATTTGCCATATCTCTTATTTAGGTTATATGCATTTCAATCTATCTGTTGGATTTAGATTCTTTTTGTAACATAGTATATTAGTCTTCTATTGTGTAACAAACTACCCCTAAATTTATCAGTTTAAAGCAATAAGCATTTAATGTTTCCCAGTTCCTGTGGGCCAGAGATCTGGGCATTGGTCATATAGTCAGAGGCTGCAGTCAGGTGGTCTATGAGGGCTCAGTCATCCTCAGGGTCAATTGTGGAAGGATCCACTTCCAAGCTAACTCATTGACTTGGCAGCTTCAGGTCTGCCAGATGTTGTCTAAAAACATCAGTTCTCTGTTGTGTGGGCCCCATACACAAGGCAATTCAATATATGGCTGCAGCTTCCCTCAGAGCAAAGGCTCTGCAAGAGAATGAAACAGAAATCACAGTTTTGGGCAACCTTATCTCAGAAGGGACAACCCATCACTTCTGCTATATTCCTCTTGTAGGAAGAGATTGATGAGTCCAGCCGAGGCTCAAAGGAAGGGCTTGCACAAAGGCATGAGTATCAGGAGGTGATGTCAATGGAGCCCATCTTAGAGGCTGCCTTCCATGCATACTACTAAAAAGTATGCATTTATTAAATGTGTTATTCTCCCCGGGTAAACCTTGTAATTGTGAAAGATCATCCATCCAACAGACAAAACAAGAATCCTGCAAATACAATCAAAAACAAATGGAGATCAGCCTTAAAAATTCCCTGCACCGGGACCTCCCCAGTGGCGCAGCGGTTGAGCGCTGGGTTGTGAAGCTGCCCACAGCCTCTGCAACGCTGGTTCGATCCCCGGCTGCTCCCTGGCCACTGGAGGAGGGTCCCACATGGCGTGCAGACCTCTCCTGCCGCCCACTGCTCCCCTCAGCAGTGTACTTCGGTCCTTCTGCCTGCTCTGCTCCCCGCTGTGGCTCTGGTGAATTCTCTCACCCTCCGGCGCTTCTGACTGTACCCCGTGCTTGTATAAATAAATAAATAAATAAATAAATCTTTAAAAAAAAAAAATTCCCTGCACAGATAAAGCCAGTGACATCAAACAAACAAAGCTTATTTTAGTTTATTTTGGCAAAACTAACCTGATCTGCATTATTTCTTGTTTGTGCCTCTGGAAATCATAAGCAAGACAAACTGTTTCCCAAAGTTGATATGACCAATTCTTTATCATTTAAGAACATTTTAATAGTATAACCAATCAGTGTAAAGAATAAACACTTCTTCACACATAAGCTGTTTTATAACAATACACCCCCCTGAGCCTCATTCCATGTTTTGCTTTTTGTTTTGTTTTGTGTAGAAGAACTTGGGTGTAGGTCAGAGATGCAGGGGGAGACAGAGTGGGGAGTAGAACAGGTGGATTGACTGAAATACACTGCTGAGGGGAGCAGTGGGCGAGACAGGAGGGGTCTGCTGCACCGTGTGGGTCAACTTCCTGCTCAGATTTTGTCAGTGATAGCGCTGAGAATCAACCCCTCGACCACCAGGGAGGCACTCATCCCACATTTTGGTTTGAGTGCTCCTGCTTGACAGATGACCTTTTGGTACATGCCCAATAAACTTTATTTAATTATTACTTTGATGATTCACTGATGGTTCTTTTATGATTTTTCAACTTTGAATAGCTGGTCAACGATATTTAAATATCTAAGAGAAACATTCATTCATTTATCCATTTAGTAATTAATGGTTGATTCCCAGTTTTATGTCAGACATTGTGCCAAAATTTAGGTAGACTAAGATTTCAAAAAATAGATTTTAGAACTGGATAGGATCTGGCCCAGGTTTCCTACTGAACAACTAGGAATTCAAAGTGCAAAGCAGACAAACTAGCTGTCTCTCAACACATAATATCACAACAGAGGGCAGGACATGTATCTTCTGATTTGAAATTTTCTCCTCCTCTGATGGAAATATGCAGGTTCTTTGTAATGCTGCCCTTTGCCACCAACCCTCCCACTTCTATTCCTATGACTTAAACCATAAAGAACTGAACCAATGGGATACCCTTTTCTATAGATTGTAATTTTATTAAATTCAGCCATTCTCATTAACACATTCTTTCAGTAAAGACCACCTATAATCCTTGAAGTTCCCACATTTCTGACCTAGGTCCTGTCTCCTTCCTTCTCCACCCGCCTACCCACCCACCATTTTCTCTATTGCTCCCAGTACTGATATTTTATTTAAATTTCAACACAATAGGGCCTCCCTGCTGGCACAAGGGGTTAAGACATTCAACCTATGAAGTTATCAGCAGCCACTGCAGCACCAGTTCAATGACCGGCCGACCAGGGAGCTACCAACATGGTGCAGCAGTCCTCTCCTGGCTAGCCTGCTGCTCCCCTCAGCAGTGTGTTTCACAGTGTGCCTGTTCTGCTCCCACTCTGTCTCTGTTGAATCCTCTCACCCCCCACACCTCTGGCCTGTACCCCAGTTGTATGCATAAATAAATAAATCTTTAAAAAAAATTTTCAACATAATAACTGATAAGACACAGATAACAAGGTTGACATCACCTGAGTTAGATAACCTCAAGAGAGGAACAAGTGCTCTCAAGCTGGAGAGACAAATGTAACTTGCCCACAGCCATGCAAGCCCCATTCTCTCCTTCAGCTTCCCTACCGAGGCACATGTTCATTAGCTGCTTTGTTCTGCTTCCCTGCAAGCAGAAAGCCATGCTTACATGTATCCAATACAGCAATGTCACTCTCCCCTCCTGGAAAAATAAAGCAGCTCCTGCCCTATTCATGACTAGGGATGGGATGCACTTCAGAGGCAAATTCAAGAATTTCATGGGATATAAATAGACTCCATCAATTCAAGGAGCGGGTGTTGAAACTGAAACATTGACAGGTAATTATCAAAAGTACCTTAGAAAAGCAAGTTTCTGTGGACAATAGCTGCAATTTATTATTATTATTGTTGCTAGCCTCCCTGATGTTCTCCATTTATGATTCCAGTAATCTTGTCTCTTTTGATGAATCTACCTTTTGTTTTTCATTAGGGTGTCAATGCATTAGACAAAAGGCCTGCTGAGTACAACAAAACCCATGGCCACCTGACAGAGGAAAACAGAACTTTATCCCCGTGAGCCAAAACACAATTGTCCCTGTAGGACTTATATGTTTAAAATCACACATAGAAATACACACACACACACACACACACACAAAGACCTCTACACATGAAAACTCTTCTTGACAGTCCTGGTGATTATGTTAGCTATCTTTTAACCAGGTTAAAGTGGAATATGTCAAGTTTGACAGTTCTAGAACATGCAAAACTAAAACTAGCCACCTGCCATGCCTGCATGTCCATTTTGATGTGTTCCTGCTGAATTCACAGATTGATCTGAAAGGAATTAGAATCTCTCACACCCCCTGTTAGAGACCCAAGACCATACCTGACATACCTGGAGCATTATGTATTCCTAAACAGTTTGCTCCAATATTTAAGCAGCTATTTTTCAAAACCTTCCTAATGACTCTGCCATAGGTGGGGTGTGGAATTTGGTCTCTGGTTACATTTTTTTTTTAGATTTATTTATGCATACAAGAACTGGGGTACAGGCTAGAGGTGTGGGGCGGGGGTAGGGGGGGAGGATAAGAGGACACCAGAGACAGAGTGGGGAACAGAACAGGCAGATTGACTGAAATACACTGCTGAGGGGAGCAGTGGGTGAGACAGGAGAGGCCTGCTGCGCCATGTGGGTCGAACTCGTGCTGCAGTGGCTGTGGATTGCTTCATAGTGTGGAGACTTGACCCCTTGCGCCACCAGGGCCGCCCAGTGCTTGGTTTCGATAAGGGTTTGAGAAGCATACAGAAGCAAAGCAGACCTAGTGCTGGTTGTTTAGCTCAGCATCTTAACAGGTTCTTCTTTAAGAAGTCAAAAAAAAAAAAAAAGAAGAAGAAGAAGAAAATGAAGACAATCCACTGAAATATGTGGGTTTTCTAAGCACTCTAGCCGCCTGGGCCAGTGATACAATCATGTAGAGTTCTCACCACTAATAGCCTTTCACAATAATATCCTCAACAGGGAAGGGGAAATGGTATTTTCCCATGTTTAAGGTTGAATGACTGTTAAAAAGTATTTTTAAATAACAATTCAGAAAAACATAAAATTAAAAAAAATGTAAGTGTAAGTTAAGTTCTCCCCACTTGCTTCCTTGGACAAACGTTAAGCCAATGTGTCCCAGAAAGGAAAGAAACTTTTAAAAGAAAGGCTCAGATTTAAAATACATTCAGAGCTTTAATTTTAAGATAATTAGGAAAATTTATTTTCTATTTGTCAGAAAACAAAGACGTGCATTCTGAATAAAGATTTTGCTACCAAGACATAAATAACTGTTGAATATGTTATTCAACAAAGCACAAAGCACTTTGAAACTTAGTGTGTATAAGAGAAAATGCAGGTGTAGAAACAGATTTGGGGGATATTTTTCCCTTCGCAACCTCCACTCCATTGCTATAAAATCACTTGAAAAAAAAGGGACATATTTTAAAACAAAGGGCAAAACTAGAAATCACATCCATAGTAACAGCCCAACTTTGTTTCTATTCATTCATTCATTCATTCATTCACTCAATAACCATTCTTAAGGCTTCCCCTTTTATTTTTTTTAAACTTTTGGGTAGAAGATCTGGCATGCAAGCCAGAGGTGCTGGGGGTGGGAGGCGGTGAGAGGATTCACCAGAGATGAGAGTGGGGAGCAGAACAGGCAGATCTACTGAAATACACTGCTAAGGCAAACAGCAGGCGAGACAGGAGAGGTCTGCTATGCCCTCAGTGGGTTAGCTCCCTGGCTGGGGATCCAACTCAGGCTGTAGTGGTGATAGCTCTGAGACTTAATCCCTCGGCCACCAGGGAGGCTCCAGGGCTTCCCTTTTGACTAAGTTCTGCTATAGGAAGCTTCTTGTAGCCTCCACCCAGAGTTCCCACCTCTTAGTGTGGATAACACATGCATGAACAAATAATGATGGTCAAAGTGCTACCTAAAGACGACACTGCATCTCTGAAGTTCAAATTGTTGATTGGCTAATACCAGGAAACTTGAAATGGTCTTTACAAGGGAGATAACTTTTTATATATCTTAAAATATGGTAAGATTTGGCTGGGGTGCTGGGGGGGAGCTTTGCATATAGTTCAGAGAGGAGGAGGCATTTGATTGAAGCAACATTTACATGGCAATGAATGGAAATGGTGGGAGATGAGTAGAAATAGAGGTCAGCCTTTAACTGACACAAACATCATGTTGAGGTATTTGAACCTCACCCCGCATGCACCAAAAAAATCACCAGAGAGTCTTCATGAGAAAAAAATTTCACTTTTATTCAACTAATTGAGTTGCTATCAAGAGAATAGTTGAGAAGATCCAGTTAGAATCAGTATTTTATATGGCTACCCAGAATACCCCAATCTAGGCTACTTTCTATGCAATCTGTATTCCCTATATTACACAATCTCCCCTTTTTTATAATCTCTGTCATATTCACCATATTTGTCTTCTGCTAATCAGTCATTCATTCAATCAGTCATTCCATCATTCAACAAATATTCATTGAACCCTTACTAAATGCAAGGCACTGTATTAGGAGTCAGCAACTAATGACCCAGGAAAGGACAGAGTCTGCACCCTGAACTTACAGTCCAGCAGAGCAGGGCCAACAGATCTACTTAAGTACCAGTAACTGCAATAGTATGTAATGAACAAGATGATGGGAAGCTTAGGGGGCTTCCCTGAGGAAGTGATGGTTAACTTATGACCTAAATGATGAGTAAGACTTAACCAGAGTGTGTGTGTGTTGAAAGTAGGAGTGACAAGAGGGAGACATGGCCCAGAAAATGAGAAATAAACAGAGGTCTGAGAAAGCACAGCACCTTGGAGGAAATGAAAGGTGTCCCATGTGCCTGAAGAGCTGAACAAGCTGGAGAAAAGAGCCGAGTTAGAGCCTGCAGGCTTGTGCTGGTCATGTGCTTTAATCCAGCAGGCTAGGCTGTGCAGAAATAAAACCCACAACATTCAGTGTCTTAACCAACACAGGCTTATTTCCCCATCATGTAAATTATTAACGCAAGTGAGATGACACTCCGGGGACATTCTTCTCCATGGCGTAACTCAGCCACCCAGGATTCCATTATCTTTTGATGGTGCCACCCCAACATGTGGTTTTCAGGGTTATTACAGTAGTAAAGAATTGTAGAGGCAGACACCAACTCTTAAATGCTTTTGCCAAAAAGTGACATACTCGTCTCCTGCTTTTCATAACTACTCACAAAGACCCACTGAATTGGAAGAGAGGATAGAAAATATAGGGAGTATATGGGCCATTGGTGATCTCTAGTGTCTGTGCCAACTTATAAGGATTAGCAAGCGTATCCCACAGGTAATGTAGAGGCACTGAAACCTTGCAAGCAAGAGATTGGGAGAATCGAGTTCATCTGGTGAATCCTCTCACTCCTCACACCTCTGGCCTACACCTCTGGCCTGTACCACAGCTCTTGTATGCATAAATAAATAAATCTTAAAAAAAAAAAAAAACAACTACTCTGCCTGTGTTGTGACTAGGATATGAATACATTATCTGGACAGAAAAACCAGTTAGAATTTTCAGTTCAAGTAAGAGACGATGACAGAATATAGTGGTATCAGCATATCAGTTTAATTAACACCTATATTCAGATATTTTTCTAAGAATACTAAAGAATTTCATGTAACCAGCACTTGTAAAGGAGGATTTTCTTGAGGATAACAAACACATGTACAATATTGGCTGGATTTACCTAGGAGTTTAACCAGTTACAAATAATATTTCTTTTCCTTTAGGTGAGAGGCAAGAGTTTCTGGATAGCAAAGATTCTTTCATTATGGGTCTGTGCGATGTTGAAACAGAGTCAGGAATAACTGTAATATCTGGTGGAGTATCTTGTAGCTGAAGCTAGTGTGAGATCAAGGAATTATGCAGATATTGAGATAGGGAAATGAGCAAAAATCAGAAAAAAAGTACATAATTTTCCAGAACCAGGCAGGTGAATCAAAACAGACAGAGTGTGGACCCATGAAGAAGGATGAACAAATGAGCACAGGAAATAGTGGGTGAGGACCAAAAATTAGAAACTCCCAATTGGTTCTATATGTGTTTCAGTAATCTGAAGTATTGAAGGTACAGATTAGAGACAGTCAATAAATATTTCTGAGTAACGTATCCATCATTCATCCCCTTATGATGTACAGGGTAGAGCTTTTTTTTTTATACTTTTGCTTATTGAGATGTAATTGACTTTCCACATACCTTTCACTCTTGTCCATCTCAAAATAACCCACCCTATACTCAAGCCCTCAGGCAATGTACCCTTGCTGATTCCTTCTCCATTGTAGTCCACCTGACTACGTACAATCCACCAGGATATCCTTGGATCCTTCTGAGATCTGGTCTTATTCTGTCCATTTCTTGTCAACTCCAACATAGTCTAAGCCACATCGTCTTTCATTTGTTTACTCATTTACCCTCCTGAATCCCTGCATAATTCCTTGAGCTCATCTTTTGTTTGACTATAATAACGTCTTAACTGCTTTGATCCTCTAAAATACAGCCTCTCAGCAGCCAGAAGAGCCTTTTGAAACAAACAAACAAAAAATAATGTAATCATTAACTCCCTTCAATGGCGTCTAGTCTCATTTACAATAAAACCACAGCCTAGAGGATTCCTCAAGACCTCGCCTTTGCCTGCCCTTCAGATCATGTCTACCTCTCTCATCTCCATCCATCACTCTAGGCTTTTCTTGTTCCCCAGACATGCCGACCTCATCCTGGAGCCCCTGCATTATTATTTCTTCCTTCTACATGGAATCTCTTCCTACTCATCTTTGCATAACTGTCTCCTTCTTGTGACAAAAGCCTCAGATTAAATACCACCTCCTTAGACAGCCCACTCCTGAACATCTGACCTGAAGCAGACACAAAATGAGATTCTTTACAAAATATTGAATCTATTTTGATGTTCTACTTTCACTTTTTACTCTAGTATTTTCTGCCTGAGTCACTCACAGAGTTGTTATTGTGTTGTCATTGTGGTTTATTGTCTGTTTTCTCCTGCTAAAATATATCTCCCAATGAAAACAGCAGTCTAAACTACCTTGATTGCTGCTATATCAATGTGTATAGAATGGTCCTTAATGCAGTAGGCACCTTATTCTAATTTGTTGAATAAACGAATGAATGATGCATAAAGGAGAGAATTCTTTTTCCTGTGCCTGTACCCTCTTTCTCTTGTCTGTGTTCCATCAGTCTAAACCTTGTGACACCTCCAACATCATTTAAAAAGAAAGTCCTCCCTTGATCCCTTATAGATTTAGTTTACCTCACTGCTACATAGGACAGTGTCTCTCTCCCACTATTCTCAACCCCCAGCAATCTCTCCTTTCTATGGGGCCTCCCAGATTCCGCTTACATCACCATACTATGTCCACATTTCTTCCTTCACTGCTCTATCTCTGCTCTTTAGCACACGGCTCTTGAAACTTCTGTCTTTTGATCCACTAAAGGTAGAATACCAAGGACAAAATATCCTTGACTTCTTGCCTTTCTCTCTATGCTTTCCCCGTGGCTAATTTCATCTCCTTCTAAGAATGCAAATATCCCCTTAAATATATTTTTAAAGACCTATTCTCTAGTCTAGAACTCATTCCCTCATCTGTATATTCCTGGATGTCGCACCATCACTTCAAACTCAGCATGTCTAAATCTGGAGGTACTTTTAGTATTCCCACTTTGTAATAAGGAAACTTGGACTCAGAGGTTGGACAATTCACCTAAGAGCACTTACCCAAGGAATGGTAGATCTGGAATTTAAATATAAGTATCCTTATGCTAAAGCCCATGTTGTTCCACCATGTCCATTTTGTCATTGTGTTAAAAATCTTAGAAACCTGAAAATAGTCATATTGTCATCCTAGAGAGTAGTTCAATATATTATGGAATGATTCAAAGATGAAATTTTATGCTACCATTACAAAGGACACATTTGAAGAATGGTTAATGGGAAATACTCATGGCATATATTAGATTAAAAAATTAAAATGGGACATAAAACTATATGTAGTAAGATTTTAATCTGGTTGTAATCATTATGATTAGAACAAGTTCTGGAAAGAAAACCGAAAACACCAATTTGTCATCATGTGGGTGCATGAGTGAGTATACTTTAAATACTTTTTTTGTTTTCCTACCAGTGGTCTACACTAGTGCCCCTAATTACCTTTTGGCGAATCACCTCTTCCTTGCATGTGCATTTGCATGGGATAGTCATCATGAGGGAAATTGGAAAGGATCCCTGATTGTTGCTTGTTCAGATTCTTTCACTTGCCAGCTTAGCATCAGTCAAGGTGTGTGTGTACTTCCTAAGATGAGCTAAGAAGACATCTTAGTTGAATTATATTTGGACAAAGAATGTCAGATTTCATTCAAGGCTGCAGTGGCACCTGAATCCAGCAATCAAGTTCCCTCCTACATTAATACCTACAGCTGCCCTTCCTATCTTATTTATGAACTGAGTCTCTGCACTTCTACCCATTCTAGAAGCTTCTTAACATCCTTCCAATAAATGTTCTTTTCTTGACTCAATTTACTTATTTGTTTTTGCTATGCTACTTATATCCAAAAAACCCTACTGACCCTTTATTTTCTATTTTCTACAAAAACAGATTTTTCCAATATATTCAAAAGTAAAGAGATACATGAAAGTTAATGATCTAGTAATGGTAAAAACAGGAAAGGGATGGGTTTGAAAATACATTTGATTATAAGAAATCTGGATTCAGTGTGGAGTTTGACCTCTACTGTCCCATCACTATTCCTAGTAAATCATTCTACCCCATGCTATCATTCCATATGACAGAAAATCAATAGCATTACCTTCCTATTCAAAAAGTAAATATTTTGATTTATATTTCTAAGAAGTTTATGGTCAATGAGAATGAACTGAAGCAAGACTTGGCTTATGTTGAAAGGTAAATATATTCATTTATTCATTTGAAATGTTTATTAAATGCTTCCTCCATGCCATCCAATGGGTATACAAAAATGAACAGTGCCCCATGTCTGCTCTGCTCCTTAGTGCTTTCCATGTATAATGAGGCAAAGACATAGCAGACAAGTTGCAATAAAACAAGGTAAGTGCTCCATAGAGATATGAGCAATGTGCCCAAGAACTTAGAGGAGGAAAGAGATAAGCTGTCAGTTAAAAGATTCTAAGTGCTAGAAAGAAAATAACAAAGACCCAGTACTTACTGTTTTATCTAAAAAGTACACTATAGCCAACTGTGAATAAACGTATTTTCAAAGAAAAAGATCATTCCAATAACAATGCATGTAAATGCATGTTATTATCCTTTTAGTAGCAAAATCACATTAAAGACTGTGATTTCCATTTCTTTTTAAACTGCAGCTAATAAATTATAGATAAAATTATCATTTTGTATTAGATTCCTTTAAAATACATTGCAGGGTCCTTATCAACAACTTCCTTTTAATAAAGTAAAAGAAGTTCACCTTTGGCACCTCCTTTAATCAACACTTTAGTATTTTAGCTTTTCTAAAATCCATTCACTACTTTCTCAGTACCAAAGGTAATAACAAATTACCCTCCCACCATAGGTAGAACTTCCCACTGAGGAACCCCCTCAGATTCTGTCTCTGTACCCTGCTTTGGGTACAATGGATAGATTCCTCCCAAATGCATCTTCACACCAGCCTTACCTAACTGAGGTTTCTTTCTTTCAAAATATAACCTGATACCTACCCACACCAGTGTGTTGGCAGAGGTAATGACTCACTGTGTCAATTCTTCCAGGTAACATGTTTGCATTTGCACAGAAGTCTTCTGGAGAAAATATCTGAACTGAAAGAATGAAGTGTTATCATGCTAGTGAAAATTTTGAAAATGATAGCCCCACCCCAAAAAAGAAAATCCAAAGGCCTACCTTAGAACACTAATCTTGGGAGAGAAAGGTGGATATTTTAAAAATGATGAAATATCAGTAAGTAGGCACTGGATTTACCTTCATATGACCACGTAGTTTCCAAGCAAAAAATTCAAGCCCAGAAACATAAATATATAGATGCCTGGAGACAGGCCACACATGGAGGTGTCTACATCTGGTGCCCTCCGACTTACCCTGTCCCTGCCCTTCTAGTCCTCACCTGAAGAAATCAGCACTAATGACAGAGGATGAGCTTTGGAATCCAATAGTCCTAAGTTGATAAATAAGCTCTGACACAGTGTGTCAGTGTGTTTTGGAAAAATTACTTACTGTCTCTAAATCTCAGTCTCCTCATCCAAAAAATGAGAATAATAATGCTCTGTGAGCACTGAAAGATGCCATGTAAACACTGGCCACATAGGAGATAATCAGTTATTGGTGGCTAGGAGTGAACTTGGGGTTGTAATTTGGCCAATGGTAGCCACACATCCAACCTTGGCCTCCCCCCAAATAACATGTTTCAAACCCCACAATAAACAAACAAACAGGCTTTTGCTTTCTCTACTGATGCTCTGTGGACAAATTCTTCAGAGCTGAACCAGCCAGAGGAAGACCTTAGGAAACCACGGGCCAATGCTGAAGAGAAGCTTCATGGAGGGCAGAGCCTCAAATCGAAAGAATGTAGTCTCTGCTGTTCTGTCAGAACACTGCTGCTGCTACGTGTCCACAGTTTCCACACAGGAGTGGGTCGGCTTCCCAGAAAGGACAAAAGGAACTGAGCTTTAGAGTCACCACATACACACCTGACTATTCTGCGTTGCCCGTGGGTGTGAGTGGCTATGGATGTATGTGGAGGTTTTCAGGAGGATTATCATTCCGTTTCCACATTTATCCTGTGCTCAGGCAGAAACTCTGAGTACATTTATTACTCATCTACATTTTTAGAACTGGAAAATGGGATGGCTGGAAAGGCTTTTAGGCACTACCCAGTGTACACTTCTCAAGGCGTCCTCTTGGGCCAACGATGGAATCCCTACTGACGGGGCCACAAATCTGCCTTTGTTAACAAGCACTCTCAAAAGGGAAAACCACTGAATGATCTTAAATGTCTCCATTTCAAAGTGAGGCTATGAAGACCCAAAGAAAATGATTTCTCTGAAACCAAGTGTCTAATGTCTAT
Organism: Talpa europaea; assembly: GCF_964194135.1. Classification (NCBI taxonomy): domain Eukaryota; kingdom Metazoa; phylum Chordata; class Mammalia; order Eulipotyphla; family Talpidae; genus Talpa; species Talpa europaea. Next base: position 19,469,379 of record NC_140083.1, on the reverse strand, counting down.
TGACATTTGGGACTGGTCAATCCTTTATTGCTGGGAACTGTCCTGAGCGCTGTAGGCTATAGGAGTACACCTGGCCACCACCTGAATCCCACTAGCAGCCCCACAGATGTCACAACCATTGCCAAACCTCTTCTCAGGGGCAGCCACCCCCAATTGAGAACCACTGTCTAAAATTACACCGACAAGCAAAAGTAGAGGCAAGACAACAATCAACTGCCCTAATTCACAGCCTAGTATCCTCCCCTCCCCCATCTGTGGGGTCTTCTCTGGTGATGGGAAGCAGGAGGGGCACCCTGATCATAAAGTAAGAGGTGAGAAAGTGGAAGTGAGGTCACTCTGCTCTGGGCAAAGCACTGATTTTTCTCTGGAAACGGGAACATTACTCCTGGCTTTTTCTATCTATTGATTGTGTAGTTAGTCATCCCTATTTCTCTTTCTCCACCTCTTAAACCTTGACCTTCCAGGAAAATTGGCAGGATTCAGGTTGGCAACATATTGGAAACCCACACAGAAAGGTACTATTCAAAGTTTCTTTAACTGGGGCCTCCCTGGTGGCACAGCGGTTGAGTGCTGGGTTGCAAAGCTGCCCGCAGCCTCTGCAGCGCCGGTTGGATCCCCAACCACTGGGCGAGGGTCCCACATGGCGCGCAGACCTCTTCTGCTGCCCGCTGCTCCCCTCAGCAGTGTACTTCATCAGTCTGCCTGTTCTAATCTCCGCTCTGGCCCTGGTGAATTCTCTCACTCTCCCACGCTTCTGACTGTACCCAGTGCTTGTATAAATAAATAAAATAAATCTTTAAAAAAAAAACAACAAAGTTTCTTTAACTGAGACTGATTAAATGTGCCCTGTGTAGAAACCAGGAGTGTGTTGTTCTAAATTTAGTGTCATGCCAGGACAAGAAGTGTGGTGGGGAGGCAGGCAAAAGACATCAGGCCATGTGGCTTCAGGTCTCAGCTCCTGCCAAACTACCTTTGTGGCCTTTAGCAAATCACTTCAGCTTTGTGGTCTAGGAGGAGCTTCCTGTCTGATGAAACTGGCCACTTCATGTGGGCTAGGACTTGACCTCGTGTGTCCTCTTCCCAAGAGGCCTTTTCATTGATCATCAACATGTCTTATTCCTCCAAAATCCAGCTCAGCTCAGTCTTGAATCCCCCTCTTCCTTGGTGGTCAATGTAGTTATGTGGAGAGAGTCCTCTTCTTTAAAAATGCACCCTGTACTCAGAACTGACAAGCCATTGTGTCTCAGTTTACCCTCAACTGATTCTGAAAAAGGTATTTTCATTTGTGTGTATGTTTGTACATGTTTGCATACAAATATGTCTATGTACACACAACTATAATGCACACACATAAATTTGTATGCATACATATTTTTATACCTAGAAGGAAAGCAAATATACCAAGATATTACCAAATGTTGAATCTTATGGACGGATAATAGGTATTCATTTTATGCTTCTTTCCATTTTTCTATTTAAATTTTTTTCAAAAATCAAATGCTAGAGAGAAAAACAACTTCAATTCTATCTCCTCCACAACGCTTTTCCTGAATTAGCTGAAATAATTCCTCCAAATTCCCAAAGCACTTATGTACTCTGTGTTTATCGCTTTCTACCTTGTATTATAGTTATTTAAGTACTCTCATAGTGGGTCATAAAATTGCTAACGCAACACTCAGTTATGCGAAGAGCATTTGTTCTATAAAACTGCTCTTTATTTAGTCTACAGTATCTCCGTGTTCTTCCTCATAAGACTCCATGCTGCTGAAAGCAGGAAAAAAAAGTATATTTTAGTCCAATCTCATAATCTCAAATAGATTACATAATTCTAGCAGCTGCTTTAGGTAAAATGACTTTAGGTAAGTCATGTTCATATTGAGGTCAGGCCCAAGACCTCGCTACTCCCTTTTTATCCCCAGGATGGCATTTAGGAGCAGGCAAGGGGTCCATGGAGTTCAGGAGATGTCATGGAATGGAGTCCCTAGGATCAACCTATGAGGCTTCCTAGTCATATTTATAATCATTATGCAGATAGTAATTCTACAACTGGTAATGAGGGTCTCCAGTGACATTATAGTATTAGGAGGAGGAGCAAGAGGAGTTTCATCTCTGTGTCTCCAGAGGGCCAAGACAGAACACAGGTTCTCCATAAACAATCAACACCCACAGCTACTCTCACCACCAAAAAGTCACCAAGTCATTAATAATCATTTTATATAAATAATCAATGTATTGAGTGACTAGAATATGCCAGGCACTTGGTCTAATTCATTACGCATAATAGTTCATTTAATCCCCACAACAGCCAGAGAGTTAGTACTACAATTATAATAAGCCATTGATCTCTTTGTTGATTATTAAATTTGTCTTTCTTTGAACTCTGCAGCATCAGATCCTATCAATTGCCATGCTCTATATGAAACACCCATTTTTATGACCTCCCCTACCACATATCCTCTCCAGCCACATGTTTTTACTTCATGTCTCTTGTATGTGCTGTGAGTTTTCTTACATTTGGACCCTCTCCAGTCTCCTTTATGTCCTTCAAAATATGTCCTTTGAGGACCAACTTTCATTCAATTGCTCAACACAATTTTATTGAGACCACTTTGCACTCAAACCGATTATCCTTGGTGCTAGAAACACAATGCTAAGAAAAACATACCCAACCCCTGTCATTGTAGAATTTGCAGCCTCATCTAGTCTAGTGACTGTCCCTGCTTCAATCTTGTTCCAGTTATTCAAATAAGAAATGGCCTTCTTTGCATCCCCTTTAAAATATATCCTGTGGGTCTCCCTGGTGGTGCAGGGCTGAAAGTCTCAATGCTATCAAGCTATTGCCAGCCATTGCGGCATGAATTCAATTCCTGGTCAGGGATCTAATCCACATGGTGCAGCAGACCTCTGCTGCCTCGCCCACTGCTCCCCTCAGCAGTGTATTTTAGTAGATCCACCCATTCTGCGCTGCACTGTCTCTCACTTCCCCTACCCCATATCTCTAGCCTACACTCTAGTTCTTGCCTACATAAATAAATAAAAGTAAATATTAAAAAATATATATATATATATACCCCATATGTGTATCACCCATCTGACATGTATCCAATACACTATCATCCTGTACAGGGATTTGTGCATTGAGGACAATGACAATAAGTTCAGCAGCCTCCATACCAGTCACTCATGCCCTTCCATTGTCTCTGTTCTCACACTGGCTTTGCCTGAAAGGGTGATAATTTCTCTTTTTTATCAGGAAGGACTTCAGGCTCAGAGATGATAAGTAACCTGCCCAAGGCCACATAATTAGTAAATGACATTATTAGTGTGAGAACCCAGCCCCCAGGGCTCTCTCTCCAAAGCACACCAGCCTGTGGACTTTGCATCATGCCTCCTCCAGGTGGTGAATAGTCAAGGGGGTAGGTAAGGAAAGGGGTATTGTTTTGGAATTAAACAGATCTGCATTCAGTTTTTTCACTGATTATCTCACTTTGGACTAATCCATGAAACATTTAGTACCTTGATATCTTCATTTTAAAATCACTACTTGAGAAAATAAATAAATGAAGCCATTTATGTCACAGGATTGCTGCAAGGATTAAATGAGAGCGAAATACCTAGAAAGCACCAGTTCTGTCATAGGCTCCTCCCCTTCTGCCTTTTTTGAGGTGGATCACTTAAACCTTCGCCATCTGCATTATTCTTGCAAGTATAAAGTTCTTAATTTTGAGACTAAGGAACACCAGCAGAAGGACCTGACAGTGTATTAAGGAAGCAGATCCTGGCACTGAGAGAGACATGCCTTTGGGAGGAGGTAGAAAGGCCACCTAGGAATCATGCAGTGGGAGGCAGTGTGGTTCCTTTTGTTAGGAAATTTTGGATGTCAAAACTATTTTAAATGCTTTCCCCGGGTGCACTCATATATTATTGCTCCTGTGGCAAAGAAAGCATGGTCTTACCAAAATGCTGCTGATTGTTTCCGGAAGGAATCTAGAGACCTCATAAATAAAAATTTGCAAACAAGTTCAAAAGCCATTCTTTTTGTCTATAGGGTGGCACCCATTTCTCCAAGATAGAAACTAAGGTTGATACTTGTTTAATTAGCAGAATCTAATAGATAGACCTAATCTAATGATAGACCTCATGTATACAGTAATGGAAGAGGGTAGTACTAACTGGGGTAGCAATGTATAAAGTAGCTGTAGCCTTCCTTGCACTGTGAAATTCTTCTCTAATCAATATGGTACAGACTTTAAAATGTTCCAGATATAATCAGTCTAACAGTCATTTTAAATAATGTATACATTAAATAATTAAACACTTTTAATATAGAAAAGGCAACGATTCTAAAATACGCCCGTGGAGCACGAAACCTCCTACATTTGCAAAGAAAGCAAGTTTGCTCTGGGAATAAACTTTCCATTTCTGGCAGGAGAATTGGATAACAACATTGAAGTTATGGTGTGAATGGGCGTCAGGGTGTCAGATTTGAATGTGTAATGAGTAAATATTGGCAGAAACCCCTTTCCTCACGTGACTTCAAAACAAACATCCGTCAGTAGGGAACTACCAGCTGTGCTTAGTAGAAAAAAATGTACTCAGAGCTCTCCCAGCTTGAGGCAGAAATCCCCTGCCTAAGTCATCGCCCACAAGTACACTCCCACCAGTACACTCCCAAACATCACCCACCCCTGGAAAGTCCGCCTGGCAGGCCATTTAAGCAAATTCAAAAGAAGACAGAAGTAAGATGTGCAACAGTTCAGGAGGTAGTTCACAGAAACTTGCCTTCCCTTAAGCCAACTGGCAGCTTTAAAAAAAAAAAAAGTCACATTTAGCAAGAGTTTAAAGTAGTTTTTTTTGAATATTGGCTAATTTTTAATGTCTCTTGCAATTCTATGACCCTATGATTCTACAGGTTTCTGTGATGAGAAGCAAATCTATTTTCCTAAGGACAGCAAAGAAAGGGGTGAAGGATGTGCTTTCTTTAATACAATTTCATAGGAAACAACAACAACAAAGTCTTAGGAACTATAAATTTCTCTTGGGTTACACAATGTGCATATAGAATTATGTTCCTTAAAAATGTTTTGGCATTGAGTCAGGATGTGATTTGTAGAAATGACACTTCTCCAATACTGCTTTTAGAGCAATGTGGGGGAGGACTTAACTGACTTAGAACTTTGGCTTAGACTTTTTTGTAAAGGTCACCAAGGGGAAAACCCATAAAGAATCATGGGCCTTAGTCACTTACAAGTATGAGATCAGTTGGAGAACCATAAATGCAGGTCACATTTTAGATGAAATAATTAAATTCTTATGTCTTGTTTTTTTTTTTTTTAAATAGAATTCAAGTGAAAATGAACCTGGATTACTTGAAGATGTTTCTAAATACATCTTTTAAATGTTTTAAATCTTTTCAATGCTTCTAAATCTAATTGTGCTTTTCTAAACATTTGGCTATAACTTATAATTTTGCTGGTATAATTGTTGCTGGCATATCTCCACAATTAATATTCAAAATGTAATGTACATATAAATAAAATTGGGTCTCAGGTACCAAGATCCTAAAACAGGTTATCCTAAATGAATGAAAAAAAGAGATATTAACCCTTTTCTTCTCTGACAACCAACTTGGTAACTACTGTTTCTCTGGCTACTTTCTATAGTTGGCAATAGGGGGAATTTTTATAGTCTAATGGACAATGAAGAAATGTCTCTAATAGTGATAATACAAGAGAAACATCCATAAGATGGGTGTGCATTTTGAGAAGAGTGTGAGTTATGGTGTCACAACATGGAAGCAAGTAAATAAGAGGGTTTGGAATCAATGAATTTGAACATAGCTTCCTTCCCTTCCACAACTAACTCAAATTTCTCCTTGGCTCTTAAGTCAAATGATGGGGCAATAGTAGAAGACATATATACACACATGTACAAATGCATGTATGTATACTCACCTACATGTATGTGATGATACATATAAATACATGGACATAAATGTGCATGCCCATGTATGAAGATAAACAGAAATAGACAAATAGAGATAAATATATACCATACATGCTCATGTACTTATGGACCTATACACACATACACATGATTAAATATATGTGCATAAATAGATATATATATCTGCACATAATTTATGTGTTTAACTGGTTATGGCACAGTTATTCAACTAGTCTTTTTTAAAAAAAATTGAACCTCAATCTTACATCATCCATGAAAATAAGTGCCTTTTGGATTAAAGACAACTGTAAAACAAGTACTTTCAAGAAAATCTAGTATAATATACAAACACACATATTTCTACAATCTGCAGGTGAAAGGATTTTTCTGATCAAATGCAGAAGTATAAGTTTATATAGACATGTTTTACCAAATATAAATTTAAAATCTTTTTTGGCAAAAGAAGGATTCCATAAAATATCAATAGTCAAATGGAAGGCTTGGAAACACCAGTATAGCAATGACAACTGTTTTTTGTTTTGGTTTTACAAATTGACAAAAATGAAGATGACAAATGCATGGAAAATGAATAAATTATACAATAGGAAATTCATAGAGGAGTAAATCCAAATGGCTAACGAGCAAATGAAATAAGCCCACATTACATCATAGTCAGGGAAATGCAAATTAAAGTCACAATAATGGATCTTTTTCTAACCATCAGAATGGCCAAAATTGAAATGATCCATAGCCTCTGTTGGGGTAGTAATGTAGAGAAATGTATGCTCACTCATTGCTAAGAAAAACTTAACCGCTAAAACTTTAGAAAGTTGTTTAACAGCACATATAAAACATTAAACATTGTGTGGATTCAATGCCATACTCTCTCTCTTGGGCATCCCTATATCACCAGTACACCAGGGTATGTGTCAAAGTACATTTAATGTTGGAGGGTTTATAGTCGCAAAAAAAGGAGAGGGGATGACCATCAAAGAAAATGCAAATTCGTGAGAATATCTGAAGGTTACAGTTCATCCTCACTGTGCATTATCATGCAGCCATTCCAAAGAATGAGGTACAGCTAAGTAACCACATTTAAGTGAGTTCTACCCAGTATCATAACATGATACAGAAAATGTACATTATTTAAAGTTCATGAAATAAACAATAACCAGCCCTTCCCAACACTGGCTCAAAAACATTTGCATTAGAAATGAAAATAGCAGAAGAAACTAGCAGCCTCTAATTTCTCTCTAGAACACTAATATGTGTATATATGATTATATGAAAATTATAGTTAAAAGTACATATCACATCATTAATCATGGATATGTGGCAGGGAAGGGTGCAGAAGGCACACAAAGGAGAAAAGAAGTTGATGCTAAACATAAAGAGATAAAACCACACTTCTAAGTAAGAGATAAATATGTGCAGGGCCTCCCTGGTGGTTCAAGGGGTTAAGTCTCAACATTACAAAGCTATCCATAGACACTGTGGCACAAGTTCGATCCCCGGCCAGGAAGATGGCCCGCATGGCACAGCAGACCTCTCCTGTCTCACCCGCTGCTCCCCTCAGCAGTGTGTTTCAGTCAGTCTGCCTGTTCTGTTCCCCACTATGTTTCTGGTAATCCTCTCACTAACCCCCGACCTCTGGACTGTACCCCACTTCTTGTATGCATAAATAAAAAAAAACAGATAAATATGTGTATGGGAAAATGTGTGCATTTATACAAAGTAACATGTATGCTTATATATATAAATTACAAAACAATGTAATATTATTCCAAAACCAAGTTCAAAGCATAATATTATAATATGAATATCTAATATTTATCGAGCCCTTACTATTGAAAGAACGGTTTTAAATACATGTTGACTCATTAATCCTCAAAACCATGAAGGTATCATCTTTATTTTCAATTAGAGGAGATTCCTGCTTATTTGTCCATAACTTTAGAGCAGAACACTTAAAAATTCAAATGAAATCCGTCATTTTATTTGCTTCCTTGGCATTCTTTCGTGGTTTCTAGCTTTAGTGTCTGGATCTAGAAGATGAAATTTCACAAGGTGTTATAAATAAAGTTATCTCTGGCCCACAGGCCAAGATTGGAGAGTCATCTAAATCATAATTACCTCCTCTATCACTCATTTTGTCAACAAGGAATCTCCATGCACATTCTGTACAGTTCTACATCCCAGGGCTTCATGGGTGACCATGCAGCCTCTGAAAGTTTGATAACCTGGGGAGGCTAACAATTCTCATCGCCCAAGTATGTTTTCACCTCTCCTCCCGCAACTGGGTGGGAAATATTATCTGGCCTTCTGCTGTCATTATGGGGAAAGATTTCATTTCTTCCTGAGCAAAGGACAGTTTCCAGGAACTCGGCCTGATCCAAATTGAGCAGTAGGAATGAATACTGAAGTGAGCAGGCCACTAAAGCAGCCTTGCCCTAGCAGCCCACGACTGACACCCAGCAGTCATTTCCTCCCTAGTATTGCAGAGAGAAGTGAGAGGTTGCTTGTTCCTTCTGCTATTTTCATACCCAGCATTGATGAAGGGAGGCCAAGACCAGAACATCAACAAAGTGATTTATACATCAACACCCTGGCTCGCATTCCACTATCCCTGGTCTTTTTTTTTTTTTTTAAGATTTATTTATTTATGCATACAAGAACTGGGGTACAGGTCAGAAGTGTCAGGGGTGAGAGGATTCACCGGAGACAGAGTTGGGAACAGAACAGTCAGATTGACTGAAACACACTGCTGAGGGGAGCAGCAGGTGAGTCAGGAGAGGTACCCCTGGTCTTGTCCAATATCCACTGCCTGTGACTCCTTTGTAAGCCAGGATATTAAAACAGATTGCAATTTAGCTAAGACAATCGCTAATGAATGTATTAAGGAAATGCCACAGAGAAAGCCATTTGCATTTACACACAGCCCTGAATATGTGTCTTCAATGAGATCCTGAATTTGTAAATATACAAATGAAGAAAGCACTTCAGTTTCTCACAGATCTGTCTGTTCAAGAGCCAAGACAATTCAAAAGTGAGTGCGAGTTTATGCAAGCTCCTGACTTTCCCCTCTAGTCCCTACTTTGGCTGCCTCTCACACCAGTTTTGGCAAGGTATACTCTGGAGAGGTCTAGAAAATTTTCTAGCCAGTCACTCCCTTTGGTTAATTATTAGTAGCTCTGGTAAAAGTTGCTGGTGGGGCATTGGAAGCAAATGTCTTAAATCCTTAGTTTAACCAAAAAGATCACTCAAGGGCCTCCCAGGTGGCACAGTGGTTGAGCGCTGGGTTGCGAAGCTGCCCACATCTCTGCAGCGATGGTTCGATCCCCGGCTGCTCCCAGCCACGGGAGGAGGGTCCCACATGGCGCGCAGACCTCTCCTGCCGCCCACTGCTCCCCTCAGCAGTGTACTTCGTCAGTCTGCCTGTTCTGTTCCCCGCTCTGGCTCTGGTGAATTCTCTCACCCTCCCGCACTTCTGACTGTACCCAGTGCTTGTATAAATAAATAAATAAATAAATAAATAAATAAATAAATAAATAAATAAATAAATCTTTAAAAAAAAAAAAGATCACTCAAATGGGGCACCGGGAATCCTGTTCTCTAAACACAGAGAGTATGCACAAAGATGAATTTAAAAAGAGATAAAATATCTATCCCCTTCTGTGGAATTAATTAACTGAGTGACCCCTTTCAAAGGAGGGAAGGTAAATTGGAGACCTGAACAATGTTCTCCTGCTTAAACCCCCAACAATCTAAAACCTAACATGTTAGTATCTTCATTTTGCAAAGCTAGAAAATTGAACCCAAAATTCCTATACTTGGCCTCACTCCACAGAAGTTACATGAGCTTCAGGTCCCTTCCCTATGAGAGCATTTTCCTAAGCCCCGGTCACTCTCAGGAAGGTCTTTCTAACTCTATCAGCCCAGGAACCAGTTGACATAACAGGAAATAAATAACTTCTCTCTTACAATGCCCACATAGCTTTTCTCTTCTCAGACTTTAGTTTCCAGTAAGCTTTGGAGGTAAATAAACAAAAGCGTATTCTGCCCACAAAGATGCTAAAATAGCAGTTCCCTCCCTGTCAATGTAACGCAGTCCTTTTCTCCTGAATCTATTGCTTCACCCTTGTTTATGTTGCTCAGTTCCGTCAGTTTAGAAGACTTCCAAAAGCAGAACTGAGCTGACTGTTTTTCGTTAGTGGTGAACTTTGTGCCTCAACTGTATCGCAACCCCAAAGTTTACTCAACTCCACCTGGCAGTTCAGCTCCTTGAGATAAGGTGGGTTTTCTCTGGAGGAAACCAGTGGGAGTTTTATCTTTTTGCTCTGCTGCTGACATACAGGTGGTGGGGCATTTAACAGAGTCATCTGCCAGTGGAAGGTAAGTTGAAAAAAACAAGCAAACAAACAAACAAACAAAAAAACCAAGAGGAACAACACAAAGTGGGTATTTCAATATAAGAGAAAGTATACCAATACCCAGATAGCCAGCCTTGTTTAGAACCAAGATAAGGACTTCTTTAGGGTAGTGCTCTTTTTTTCTCTCTTTCTTCCTTCCCTCTCTCTCTCTGGCTGTCTGCATGCACATTCATGTGTGTGTGTTTGCACTGTGTGCATGTGCGCATGGGAGGGGGTTGGGAAGCTATCAATTAAAAGATCCTGGGAAAATAGCTCATAAGGACCCGCAAACAATTCCTTTTTCTACATCCTAAGTACTATAAGGATTAATTTCTCACACTTGAAAACAGAAAGTTTCATTTTGTTAATCTTTTCCAAAACCATATGTAGTTATTCTCTTGGAGAAAATTGCACTGATAGCAACAAAGTAATGAAGAAAAACTATATAAGAGAATAATACAATATAAAACATGTAGAAAAAAGCAGAGCCCTCTTTGGTGGTTTGACTATATGGGTTAAACAAAAAAATAGATAAATAAAAACATTGTGGTGCAATCCATACAGCTAACTCACCTAAAACCTCCTCCATGTTCAAGTTCAAGTTTGATTGCAGGAAGGAGATAGTGGGCTTTTCCAGCTGCATTCCCAATATCCTGGGCTAAATTGCTTCCCCACAAAAGACATTGAAATCTTAACTCCCAATACCTGTGAATGTAACTTTATTTGGACACGAAGTCTTTGAGGTGATCAAGATGAAGCCATTAAGGTGGGTCCTAATTCAACATAACTGTTTTTCTAAAAGGGGCATGTGTGTGGAGGGGAATTTGAACACAGAGGTGTGAGTATGTACACACATGCACACATGCATGTGCACACACACACACAGCTAGAGAAAGCCATGTAAACATGAAAGTAGAAATCAGGGTGATTGATGCATCTATTAGCCAAGGAATGCCAAAGGTTGCCAGCAAATCCCCAGAAACTGAGACAGGAATAGAACAAACTCTTCTTCATAGTTCTCAGAAGGAAACAACCATTTCACCATCTTGCCCTTGGCCTTCTCGCCTCCAGAACTATGATACAGTAAATTTCTATAGTTTAAGCCAACCACTTTGTGGCACTTTGTAATGGCAGCCTGAGCAAATGAATACATTTGGATGTTCTCAAGGTCACCTCCTACAACTTTTCATCATTATTCTTACCCCTTTATCTGCACATCTGCAAAGGAAAAAGAAATAAATGCCCAAAAATAGATGACTGGATCAAAAAGATGTGGTACATATACACAATGGAATACTATTCAGCAATCAAAAAAGATAAACTCATGCCATTCACAGCAAGATGGATGGAGCTAGAAGGAATTATTCTCAGTGAAATAAGTCAGAAGGAAAAAGAAGAATATCGGATGGTTACACTTATAGGAGAAATATAGGGGAACCAAATAAGACATCAGGTGAAAAAATAATACAACACAACAAAACAAAACAAAAACAAACAGACAAGTATAAACCAAAGACATCCTGCAGGGGAGGAGGAGGGAGAGGGATCAGAGGGAGGGAGGGAGGAGCACAGGGGACTGAGGTGATGGTGCACAGGTGCATTGGTGAAGGGAACTCTATGGGGACTACACCTGAGGAGTGGGGAAGCAAACATTGTTTGAAAATGAAAAATGGGGCCTCCCCAGTGGCATAGCGGGTTGAATGCCATGCTGTGAAGCTGTCCGCAGCCTCTGCAGTGTGGGTTCGATTCCCGGCCAGCCAGGAAGAACCCACATGGCGCAGCAGACCTCTCCTGTCTCTCCTGTTGCTCGACTCAGCAGTGTCTTTGGTCCATCTGCCTGTTCTGCTCCCCGCTCTGTCTCTGGTGAATTCTCTCACCCTCCTGCACCTCTGACCTTTACCCCAGTTCTTGTATAAATAAATCTTTTAAAAAATATTAAAAGAAAAATGAAAAATGATGTAAAAATTTTTAAAAAATTGTAAAAAAAGAAATATTTGAAAACTGGGTTTTCCCTCCATTTCTTTTTCGTCTTGGATCCTTATCTTTTCTAATTCCTGAAGAAATGGTCATGAGAGTCTTCCAACATAACAATAATGGCTAAATCAACCCAAGGGTTTCACAGGGAAAAAAAAATAAATAACTGTTGATCTGGTAAACTTTTCTTTCCAAAAGTATTCAACAGAGGACTCTTGTCCAATGGTGGTTGAAAAAGAGGACCAAAGGAAAGGACCCAGCCTCTGAAGTGAGCTTTAGTTAAAATCTGGTGTTAAATAACCTAACTAAAGTCAGATGTTCCATGTGGGATACGTTTTTCAAGATTGCAGAACTGTTTGTAAAGCAACTGACTTGGACCTTATAGTCAAATTTCATTTCCTGGGTTTTTGTCTTTTACTTTGTTTCTTCCTAGAAAATAGTGAGTAGAGAATTGGGTTGGAATTAGTTGTTACCTAAAGAACCAGCCAAAAGACTGGCATTTGGGAGATACATTTTAGTATTAATTTGGGAGGGAGGGCTGCTTTAAACAGCCGAGAGGTGAACAGATGGCAGGGCATGCTGGGAGTTCCTGGCAAGGAGTCAGTCACTAGAAGGGGCAGTTGTGACGTTTTTGTGTCCAGGTTGCAGGAAGAACAGGAAGCTGTGACTAGATTTGGCAGCTTCTAATACAGAATTTATTAAAAAGGAATGAATCTGATTATAAACAAATGACAATTTATATTTCATATTTCTACTCAATTTCCTCTGAGAATTTTCCTGTCAAAGTTGAGCCTCTTAAATCACTATTCTGAAGGAGTAGGAGGTTCAAATGACAATGGGGCTTAACTTATCCATATCAATAAGCTTTGAAAAGATGGCAGGAATCTAAGAAAATATCCAAACATGGAGATTTATTCCTTCCAAGCTATGACAAAATTGCAGGGAAAAAAGTACCATGTAGGATGATGTTAATAAATCTTAGCATCTTCCTCTGTTAGTAAGAAAAGCAAAGCCTCTCAATGTTCTAGAAAGAAGCTTTTCCTCCTTATGATGATGGTTTCTTCTGCCAGATAAGACATACCATTGAAAGACAAGTTCTGTCACTTGGCTGGTCCCTCTGAGCATACCTCTGACAAGGACACTTATGGACCAAAACAGTTGCAAAAACCCTTCCTTAACCTGTAATGAGCCACACATTCATATTCACCATGATGGCGAATATTATGTGTCAATTTGATGTGTGTTCAAACATTATTCTGTTATCTCTGTGAGAAAGTCTCATCATTTTAAAATTTAAATTGCTGGATTTTCAAATAAAACAAATTGCCTTTCATCATGTTGGTAGGTTTCATCCAATCCTTTGAAGGCCTGAAGAGAACAATTTCTTTTTAAATAATAATTTATCTTTTTAATTATGGTAACTTTAGGATTCTTTCTATCAGGCATCACCACATAGTTCACACACTACCAAATCGCCCATAGTCCACCACTGTAGCCAATTGTGCTTCCTTCCCTCTTTGTTCTTACTCCCCTCCATCCCTGTCCACCTTTGGATGTGTCAGTTCTATAGTTTTGTTTTCAAGGGTTAGCTTTAAGTTTGTCTTTCTCTGCTTCTTAGTTTGGTTTCTCTATATTCCATTTATTAATGACACCATTCAGTATTCCTCTTTTCCTTCTGACTTGTTTCATTTAGCATTATCTCTTCCAACCCCACCCATGTTGTTGCAAATAGCATGAGTTTACCTTTTTGATCACTGAGTAGTATTCCATTGTGAGTGTTTTAATACCACATCTTCATAACGATGAAAACACTGATTTGAAAGGAAACTTGGACTCCCATGTTTACTGAAACAGTGATTACAATAGCCAGAATATGGATGCCCAAATGCCAAAAAAAGATGAATTGTGAACAAAAAATTTGAAATCTCCCTTAAACTAAGAGGGAATTCTGCCAGTTGACAGCCTTTGGACTTAAACTGCCACATCAGCTCTTCTCTGCGTCTACAGCCTGCCAGCCCACCTGCAGACATGCCTGTCTCCACAATGGCATGAGACAATACCTTAAAATAAATTTGTCTCAATATATACACATCCTGTTGGTCCTGTTTTCTCTAGAGAACCCTGACTAATACCCTCACTTAGAGACTTCTCTTCCAAAGCTATTTAATAGAACTTCTAGCAGATACCAAAGATGATTCAAAATCAATTTTAATAATGCCTAAGGGCCAGCCATGACAGGCACTGGAGCAACAACACATGCAGTTTCCAATAGCCAAGATGCCTGAGTGAGGCTCTAGAAGATCAGCTCTATTTTCAAGTGAAAGACAAATACATCTACTGATTTTCTCTGGGATCAGCATGTTACTGCATCCAAGGAGGGAATTGCTATGTGGAATTGCTACGTGGAATTTGGGCAAATGGCAGCTAATCAGCAAAGGGGCAGAACTGAATTGGTGAACTAGGATCTGCTGATGTAAGCACTCTTCACCCTACTCTTCTGATATTTGTCAAATTTCTAGAAGCCAGCCTACTAAAGCAGAAAAAGTAAGATGTAACATCTATTGAGCAATCCTTGTATGGCTGGCTCTATTAATAATCAAATGTGCCACATCACTATCTCTTCAAATAACTTTATGAGGTCAGGTCTTTTTATTATCTCCTTTTTATGGATAAGGAAACAGAGACACCACACTTTCCCAAGGTCTCACACACATAGTCACACCTCTAATGAGATACAGAGCTGGGATTTGAACCCAATAATGGATCTAGAAGTGTGGCATTCTCCAGAAACTCCTAATCTACTATGTACCCTGGTAAACTGGATGCTTGTGTGGAAGATTAAAATCATGCTAGTAAGAAGAACCTGTCTTAGCATTTAACACAGGATCAGCTGATTCTTTGCTGTAGAGGATGGTTCTGTGCACTGTCACCCGCTTTTGTGGCATCTCTGACCTCCTTTCAGCACATGCCCTCCCCCAAGTTGTCTCCAGACATTGTCAAATGCCCCCTTTGGGGAAGGGGTATCATATCAGTTGCAAATCACTGGCTTAATGTACTATAACTCATAATCTCATAGTATAGCACTTTAACCTAAACCCAAACTCATTTCTCACAGTGACTTACAGAAGTTCCTCAGTCACTTTCATTCAGCATTTCCGTGGTGTCTGTATATACAACTCCCACTAAGAATGAGATTTTCTAAAGAGTAAATAGAATTTGAAAAGAGAGGCAAAATCTGAAAGAAGGACCTAAGATGAATTTATTCTTCTCACTGATCCCCCTTTGTCCTTAAGTTAACACCATGTTGTAAGAGACCTTGAGGGACCGTAAGATTCCTAAGACTTCAAACATCAACTGATTGTTGTACCCAGCCCCTAGTGGTATCAGAACTTCTGTCATGATTCCCAAAATTCCTTTGAGGCTGATGAAGAATGGAATCCATCCTGTGATGGCCCACTATGATTTTGCACACTCTCTTCCCGCCTCACCTCATGACTTTCAATCCTATCTCCAAGGTTTATTTTCTTGGAAAAACATTACCATCAGAAATTATCATATTTTTTATTGAAGGTCAACTTTAGGTCTACCTAAACTGAAGGTCTGTCTTTACCAACCGTCCCCCTCCCACCACTACAAGAATGATCAGGAATCAATAACCCCATCTCTAATTCCCAGGAAAAAAACTTGACTAATACCTAATACATATAAGTGAAATGAATAAACGAACTCTAGAAGCTATCTTGTGTTTTTCAGACTTTTTACACACCTTTTTCTGAACCACAAATTGTTTATGAAATGGTCTTTATGGGGCAATGAGATACATGAGTCAAAAGGAAGTATCTTAAAAGTTAAAAGTCATATTATTGACTATTTGGAGGGAGTGGTTTAGGCACCCCAGTGACCTCAGTAAAAAGACTTGCAGACAAAGCCTTACCAGGCTGCCAAGATCTTCTGACCTGGTGTGGATCACTTGCTCCAGGCAACTCAGGTACTCTTCGGCCTCCTGGGGGTACACCCCAGCCCTATTACTCCTGTGTGAAGTTTTGGGACTTAGCTCAACTGAGTCTGTGCTCAACATTTCATTGGTTTGTCCCTCTTCTTTCTCATTCATGAATTCTGTCAATCTTCTATAGGATTTGGAGAAACATACATATGATAGAAAACAAAATTATGACAAGAAAAAAAGTCTTTATGAAACCATGAAATGACTATAGGTTCATTCATCAGTGACATTCACCAGTGAAAACACATGGAAATTACTATTCCAAAATTCAACAGTATGAAACCTCTTCCATACTTTGTTCAGAATTACATATTTGCACTTGAGGAATTCATATTCATTGTCCACTCAGATATGAAGGAAATCATCTAAACGGCTGGTTTAAAGACTCATAAATTGATTTTCTCTTTCTTCTAAATTAATAGAAGGAAAACAAGAAACAGACTACCTAGAAGGAGTCATGAGTCAGTGGATGATGCCTCTGCCCCTGGGAAACTTCCTCATCAAGCTTGCTTTGAATGCGCAAGTAGGGAAGCAGCGCAGGGAGTGGCCTGCTACTCTGACCTCAGTCTTCATGGCTGCCTTGCAGGTCCTATCAGGCAGCCAGAGGCTAGATGTTCCTCTTATTTTTTTCCAGATTTGATTTCAAGTATGCTGTTCTTTTACTGGCAAAGTGAATGATGTTATGTGAAAAGGTCACACAGTAACCGTAACCAAAATTTTTCACACTAGTAGTATAAATATATATTACCAGGGCAACAAAATTTTAACTCACTTTGAAACCTTCTTGCAGGCAGTGTAAGAACACTCATGTTATTCTGTGGTTGCCCTAATATATTCATTCAGTGCTCTCGCTCTCTCCCCTGGCTCTCCCCTCTCCCCCTTGTCGTCTCCTCCCCTCTATGCACATGCAAACCCATACACACAGACAGACAAAATAAATTACATCTGTCTCTAAGACCTTTGAATATCTTTGCTACAACCATCTCTGCACACAGACTTTGTGTGCTCTGCTTCAATTCCTCCACCTGGATATAAAAGGACAAGCAAAATACCAACTGTCAGTCTATGTAAAATTAACTGGACTGAAGAAATTATAGAAGCTGTTAAACAAAACAGGATATATTTGGTAGTTCTGCTATGCCAAATATTCATCCATTAGTTCATCTTAAGCTGAAACACTTTTGGTCAACCAAAAAGTCCAAGACGTTACTAATTAAGTAAAAATGAGAAAAATACTGTTAAATTTAGGTGTGTGGGGCATCCCCTGGTGGCGCAGCGGTTGAGCGCTGGGCTGTGAAGCTGCCTGCAGCCTCTGCAGCTCCGGTTAGATCCCTGGCCGGCAAGGGTCCCATATGGAGCACAGACCTCTCCTGCCGCACCCGCTGCTCCCCTCAGCAGTGTACTTCATTAGTCTGCCTGTTCTGTTCCCCGTTCTGGTGAATTCTCTCACCCTCCCATGCTTCTGACTGTTCCCAGTGCTTGTATAGATAAATAAAATAAATCTTTAAAAAAAATAAATTTAGGTGTGACTAATATCATTGCACATTAAGAAATGCTAGAGATGAGGCCCAGAGGATATCTAGGGAAAAAGTTCTAGAAACAAGTTTCTACCAGGAAGAAAGTGGAAAGAAGACTGCACAGGTGATGAGTGGAAACAAAACTAAGATCCTTTGCTCCATACGGCGTTAGAGAAAATTCCATGTTTGGTTTGCAGACTTAGGGAGGTAAAAAGCACCCTGACAATTGGTGCCTGCCCAACATAGGGCCTGGGGGGTTCCAGAGAAATAGGAGTAGAGTGTGACATATTAACGATTATTGGGAGGCTTGCAGAATGAGCACCAAGTGAAGGTATCTCTGATTCACATGAGATAGTGGGATTTCACTCATGTGAAATCAAGAACGTGTGGAAAGCTTAACATTCATTCAGTATTTATTGAGGGCCCACCTCATTAAAACCATTCCTCTAGTTTCTCGAGACACAACAGGAAAACAAACATAAGAACAAATAAACAAAAAACCTGCCATCCCGGAGTACATATTCTAGTGGGTGGAAATAGATGACAAAAAATAATGAATCATAGCAAGTCAGATAAATGCCATGGTGGAAAATAGATCCACGGAAAAAAATCAGAAGGTTGGCGTAAGGGGTAATTTTTAATGGGGTGATTAGAAAAGACCTCAGTGAGTTCAAGACTAAAATGAAATTAAACAGTGAGCCAGGTGGATACCTGAGAGAAGAGGTTCACAAAAGCAACTGGCCTCTTTCTGTACCAATCACTCAGTAAAGGTTAGAGGATGTGATATTTGTTGATTGCCTTCCTACACATGTCACAGTCTTCTACTCATCCTCAGGTACTGACTTAGCATTGATTATCTTTGGGGATGTGTTCCTTATTTTATTTTTCTTGTCCAGGTTAGAAACATTTTTACTTCCCCTATCAAAATAATGATCACTCTTCAAGGAATAACTTGTTGAATGACTTCCTTTCCATGTTATTTTGAGATAATATGTTGAGTGTCAGATCCCTGATATTCAGAGCAGTGCAGACCAGCCAACATGGGGTTGGGTATCAAACCCCTTGGGTTCCTATCTTGGTGTTACCAATTATTCAATAAGTGCCTATGGGAATATTACTCAACCCAAAACAGTACGAAACCTGGAAGTCTCTCCCATACTTTCTTCAGAATTATATACTTGTACTTGAGGAATTCATGTTCATTGTCTGCTCAGATGCCAAGGAAATCATCTAAAATGGCTTGATTTTGTCATTGTTAAAATGGGAAGAGAAGCTTAACAAGGGCCTAGCATATAGTAGGCGACTGATAAATGGACCTAAGAATTACTATACCCTTCAGGAGCTTTACAATGCACAGGAAGTGCTTTCTTCTAGGGTTACACATAAGAGAAAGTGTGATCCAATGAAGTGAATTTTAGTCTCAGGTATATCTGAGACTAATTGGAATACTGAATTCAATATTCTGCAATTACCTAAATCAGGATAAAAAGCCCTTTCAAAAGTTTGTTGAGGATTAATAGGTAACATTCCCAAGAGACCTGACATATAGCAGGCACTCAACAAATGCTTATTCTGCCATCCCTGTTACTCACACTTATCTATTAGTGCCCTTCATTTACATTTCACTGCATGATGCTTTATAAACATGTCTTGTTTAGTCTTTTAGCCTTTCCTTTGTCCCACATTCTGGCTTCCCCAGTAGATGATCAATTTGCTGGGGTAACACTGTATGCTTTATTTCTCAGAGATACTCGTGATGCCTTGCACACAAGACCATTCCCAGAATAGACATTCAATATGAATTGAATGAATAATAAGTAAGGGGAGAAAAGAGAGAAAGAGTAAGATCTTGTTAAGTCAAGGGTTATAAGAAGAATAGAGACCCAGGAATGGTTCATGGAAATCAATGTAAATGACTCATGCAAATGAATTGACTGAAATATATTTAGGGCTCCCTTAGGGGAAAAAATTACATTTCCATCCCTAGGATAGATATTTATCTGTTCAGAATCCCTTATGTACAATCCTGCCTGAAGAAAGAGATGACCTCTCAAGATCTATACATGACCTATTATAATCTCTCTGTTTTTAAAATGAATCTTACAATAAATTTACACACAGAGAAAACAACAATATTGTCTAATGAGATACATTTCCCCCGACATGGTACTTATGAAATATTCCAAGAGATAACATGATTACAGTTCAAGATATTACTAAGAAAATCTACTTATATTTTTATTAGGTGAAAAAAAAATCTCGCTTTAGATTAACTAATCTTCTACTTTAATCCTAAATAAGACAAGTTTGAATTATGCAAAATAGTTAATGCCTATCTTGTGCTGACTCCAGGCAGAATCACTGAAAGCCACAGGCGTCATTCATAGGCTGTGACTGGTAACCTGAGTGCTGAGAGATTAAAAAATATTTGAATAGTTTAAAGAAAAGTGC
Source organism: Talpa europaea (assembly GCF_964194135.1). NCBI lineage: Eukaryota > Metazoa > Chordata > Mammalia > Eulipotyphla > Talpidae > Talpa > Talpa europaea. The sequence goes on along the minus strand of NC_140083.1, from coordinate 19,449,079 downwards.
CTCAGCATGTGGGGAAAGATACGTATTTCACAAAAATGAGCCACCATACTCGAAGGAAAGAATTAAGAAATTCACAAATCCACACAATGAAAGCACAGATAAGACTGTATGGACACCCCTCCTCCCCACTGCCCCCCCCCCCAGTGCACACACCATCTGCTTCTTGAAAACTTAGATACACCAGTGATTCTTACTCTGGGACCCAAGAACCCTTGAAGGATCCACAGGCATCTTTTTCAGGCTCATGAATTACATTCAAATGTTCAACTTTTGTATGTTAATGATATATTTTTATAAATTCTTTCACAATTTTGACAGCAGAACTGTATTCATTTTCCACTTCTGCTGTCATAAATTACCATACACTTCAGGGCTAAAACAACACAAGTTCATAGTTCTGGAGGTCAGAAGTCTGACACAAGCCTCACCCCGGGCTGACATCCAGGGATTAGACAGGGTGGGGGTCCCATCTGGGGGCTCTGGAATCCATAGTCTTGCCTTTTCAATTTCAAGGGGTCACCTGCATTCTTTGGCTCATGGCCTCCTTCTTCCATCTCAAAGCCTGTAATGTAATATCTTTCTGACCATACTTCTTCTCTCACACATCTTTCTCCAAGTACCATCTGGACTCAGATGATTCGAATGGATCTATCTGGATAATCTCCCTGTTCTGTGGTTCTGCTGCAGTGTCACCTCATCTTCCATGAGCAGCTGTTGTTGGGATTTCTGGACACTGTGTGACCTTAGAAACTCTTTCCTTTTCCTCAATCTCTTGTTAAATAAACCCTTGAGCCTGGGTGGTCTTGCCATTGTGCACATGGGTGAGAACACACTGATGTGACCTATCTTGAGTACTGTTTTAGTACTGTTTTTGCATGGTTTTAGTTTCTCACTCATGGAATATAAATAACTGCGCAAATGAGCTAACAAATCACAACAAAAATTACCCTTAGATTCTCAAAAAATATTGTGAGGGAAGAAAAGAGGGTAGAAGGGAAAGTAGAGCGTGCCAGCCTGAGAGTGGGAAAAGCATTAGACTTTGGTGGTGGTTGAGGTGAAATGTACACACACAAAGAGGTGAAGACAGATCCCCCAAACTTATATAGTAGTATTATAGTATTGTATATTATTTGCATAGTATTTCAAATCAATAAAATTTGTTAAAAGGGTTATTTTTAATCTGGGGACTTCTGAATCTCTAATATTTTAAGATGTGAATTTTTCTTAGAAGATTCTACCACTCTTGGTTTCTCAGAGGTATGTGACTTCCTAAAAATTGAGAACCACTCTTCTCATGAGGAAGAAAAGGTAAAATTTTCAGAACTATAATAACCAACAATAATGTTGAAAATCAGAATGAATGATGGGAATATGAGAGGGCAGGAGGCATGTTTATATATTCTTATGAGGAAATCATCCAACAATTGCCTTATAAATGGGGCCTCCCTGGTGGCGCAAGGGGTTAAGATGCAACTTATGAAGCTGTCCACAGCCACTGCAGCACAAGTTCAATCCCCCGGCCAGCCAGGGAGCTACCCACATGGTGCAGCAGACCTCTCCTGGCTTGCCTGCTGCTCCCCTCAGCAGTATATTTCAGTCAATCTGCCTGTTCTGTTCCCCACTCTGTCTCTGGTGAATCCTCTCACACCCCCACACCTCTGGCCTGTACTCCAGCTCTTGTATGCATAAATAAACAAATCCTTTAAAAAAAAAAATGAATGAGAGGTGAGACTTCCCTGGTGATGCAAGCGATGAAGTCAGCACTATGAAGCAATCTGCAGCCACTGCAGCATGAGTATGATCCCAGGCCAAGAAGCTGACTCACATGATGTAGACCTCTCCTGTCTCACCCGCTGCTTTCCTCGGCAGTGTACTTCAGTCAGCCTGTTCTGTTCCCCATTCTGTCTCTGGAGACTCCTCTCACCCCCACCACCTAAGGCCTGTACCCCATTTCTTGTAGGCATAAATAAATATATCTTTAAAAAAATTTAAAAATGAATATGAAAGGAAATGGGAAGCTAACAGTGCTTTTCAAATCACCACCTTCATTTTTCTCTTCCTCTTACATACTGCACAGCCACCAGCTCCTCCCAGAATATGGCGCTTTGTCTGTCTTCCCTTCTCGACACTGATCAGGATGGTGACCTCAAATATAAAGGCACTGTGTAAGCACTAGTTGCTCAGAGGTTCTAAAGACACAGACAAACACACTCTGCAGACACATGGCCTTTCTCAAAGGGACTTGTTACTATACAATACAGCAATATGAGGTTTGCTCACAGCTCCCCAATGTCCCTTTCTTATCAAATTAACACAAATTAGAAAGGAAAAGGATTAAACCACTCTGGGATGTACTTTTTTTTTAACAGTATATTTCTAATGGGGCCATATATCACCCCACTCCCCCACAAAAGAAGTGCATCACTGGCAAAATGCAGTGAGACTCTAGTCCAAAAATAGAAGGGATATGGGACCAGTCTTCTGGAATTATTTACTCATATTTACCTAAGTTTAATGTGTTGAATGCCAAATTCTACAACTGAATCAACATACTCTGATCTCTTATTGTGTCTTTTTAATCACTTTCTCTCATATAAATAGTTTGGGTTTCCAAATCTCTCCCATTTCATTATAAATACGGCTCATTCACGTTTTGTTTAAAACACTCCATGTTACTTCTTGGATTCCAATTACCCAACAGAAGGTGCATTGAATTTGCCTGGGAAACAAGGACAATGTCTGTTTGTAAAAATTTATGGCATTCCTTCCCTCCCCTTGGAGTATTTTAGACATCTAAGGAAGTGAAAAACCCTAGGGAAAAATATAAACAAGCTGCTTGGAATATACACACAATTACATATCCTTTTTGCAAAAATACTGCCACCATCTTGCCAGGCAGTGCAAAGGGGAAACATTTATCCCCAAATAACTTGCACAAACACTTTTTTCTTTGTCCCCACCAATGCCCAAATGGCTTAAATGAGATATATATATCACTAGGCTATAACATCCCACAGTTGCAAGTTTTAAGATTCCACGTGTGAAATGGTGAAATTGCATGCTGTTTTTATTGATGAGACAGTAAATATTAGATGAATCAATAAACCTTGTCGAAAATGAGAACACCAAGATTCTAACAACAGCAGAGCCAGAGAGAAAATGTTTAAACTATTCTTTCTGGTGGTTGGGAAATAGATCTAATTTCCTAGAAAGTAGGGGACTTCGTTATATATCTGCATGCTATATTTATGCAGATACACAAGGGACCTTGCACCTGCAAGAACCTGAGAAGTAAAATAAGATTGATTACATAGTGTGGCAGGAGGGAAGAATTTGGGATTTGGAAATTATATAGACCCGGGTTAGAATTTGGTATTTACAACTCAGTAACTATTAAATTTGGAACCAAAGCTTTCACCTCTTTGAGCCAGCCTTGCTTTCCTTGAGTAGAACTGAGAGAAATAATATCATTTTGGTAAGACTGCTGAGAAGACAGTCTTGTACCTGCACATGGTAGACAATGCAGAAATGAAAGCTGAGGGCAATAATCTGGTTGCTTCATTCAGTCACCATGACCTCCCAGAACTCCTGCTCTCTCCTCTGCCATGTGCCCTCATAAAATTCTGAACACATCTTGATCGTAGTGCAGCAGAAACAAATCTCAACTCACAAAATTTCTGACTGTTACTCAATTTAACTTACCTCTGCACCTTCTTTTTACCCGTTGGTAGATATCTAAGCTCAGGTAAATCAGGGTCCTACCTCCATCATTTCTCTAGGTTTATACCATGGTTGAGAAGGTAATATAAAAGCAAGGAATAGGCTCACAGTCTAGTAAAGGAAAAAATTATTTTAAAATATGTGATAACTACTACTACACTAGGATAATGATATTTTGGAATATTAACACCATTTCTTCTTTAGAACTCCTTGCTTTTGTGCTGTATTAGCATCATGGGATTCATCGCCAAGAAAAGTGAGATAGAAGAAATCAAAGCAAAAATGTATGGATTTCAAAACCCTAGGTCTGAGGAAGAACAGAGAGAATGGGATGAGGTTAGAGCTGAGCTTCTCATCCTCTTACTTACCTACTAATATAACATTTCCTTGTTGTGGTAAGAAGAGTCAGAACAGAAAGGGCAGTCTACCCAAAGCTGTCTGCAAGAGGTCTTGTGCACAGGGCATAAGGGAATGACCAGAAATCAAAATGGAATCAGGATTTCCAGTAATGCAGGAATGTGTGTTTAGGTCTCTCATACAGTCCTGGAGAAGCATTCAGATCCCAGAATTGCAAGAGGATTGGGCCTCACATTGTTAACAAAATAATCTACTGTTTCTGAGAGTGAGTCAGACAGGCAGGCCTATGCACCCTAAACTTTCCCATTGCCATCAAGGTCTGGGAACAAAGATCTCATGTGTGCCCAGGAAAGGTACAGAAGCAGAGAGCTTTGCTGAATCAGAATAAAGAGAAGCTCGTGTGCATGCTAGAGAAACTTTGCTGTTTTCTAATTCATTTTCCAGCCTGCCTCCAAAACACAAACACCACTGTCCTGGACAAGTTCGATGTTATGCAGGGAAAAGTAATAAGACATAGAGGTAGCAAGGCTCTCTGACACAAAGGAACATAATGCCATCCTTGGGGCCTGCATCAATCCAGACTTATACAAGAATTAGAAATAAACATCTCTCTTGTTTTGGATTTTTCTGCCATTTATATCCAACTAATCCTGGTGGACAAGCTCTGACAGGACAGAGTCCCCTGGTCAACTGTTGACTTGAGTCTATAATTGAAGCCATCTGTTTCTGGGTGGGAGATGTCTCCCTGCAATGAAATTAAATGCATCCAGCTCTCATAACATTGAAATATTTGTATCATAGAAAAAGTCCATTAGTCTGATCCCAAAACATCTAACTACTTAATTATAACTTAACTTTCTATGATGCCTATCTGAAAAGAAAGTAAATTCCAACTCAAAGGTACATATTGATAAATTGGTGTTTTGGTTTTATTGTTGTCTCTAAGAGAACATTCCAGAGAACCAACCTCCCATGGGACTGACCCAAACAGGTTTCTGCAGGTTTCTGCTAGTTCCTGGCGTGGGCAGAGTCGCCAAGATGATAAAACTGTAGATGTTTTTGAAAAATCTCCCCACCTCTCTGGCTTCCACTCCAAACTTGCTTCATGCTTTCTTTGCTAAACATTAACAGTCACAACTATTGTGGGATACAGCCATCTACACCGATAGTATTAGCCCTTGTTAGCTGATGATATGTGGTGCACAAAGAAAATGGGCGAAAAACATGGATTACACAGTCCTGTAGTGGGGCTGTGTAAAAAAAAATCTACATTTGATTTTTAGAAAATCTTTCAGAGATAAACACCATTATAATGGAGTAACTCTGTGCAATTATGATGAAAAGACTGTTCTGTAGTCATTTTGTCTTTGAGTTTGATTACTGGCTGCACCGTTTAGCAGTTGTATGTCAGTTTGTCTAAGGCTTTGTTACCCTATCTGTAAAATAGCAAAGATAATGGTGCCATCCCATTGCATTCTCCTGAGTATTAAGATGGTAGACTATATCTAAAGCTCTGAAAATAGGGTCTGGCATATACTAAGTGCTGTTGGTTGTTATTCTTTTGAGGATTGAGATAAGCCATGTATACCACTTAGTCTGGCACAAAATATGCAATCACTGTATATTGACTGTTATGATAAATTACTAGTAAAAGTTGCTCAATACACCCTCCCTGGTGCAGTCACTGAGGGGCAGTGATGGTAGCAGCAGGAGTGGACGCTTGCAGCAACAGCGGCTTAGTGCTGAACATGCCTTCCCTACTTTAGAGGCATCCTGTTTCTGGGCTGGTAAAAGGATACCCTAGAGTCCCCCAAACCTGTCCACTCTAAATGGGCTCTGCCATTTGCTGCATTCAAGAGAAAACATACTCTAAAGCATAAGACGTTTAACGGAAAGGAACTTTAACACAATCAGTATGCAATAAAGAGAAGGGAAAAAATAGATGAAACAGTTTTCACATGAAACATCTAAAGTTACTCATCCCCTTGTGGGTAAATGCCCAGACAAACAGGGTTGGCCCAAAGCAGGACCACTGAGGCCCAGGAGCTGGCCACAAGTCTAAGGAACCTTCTGGTGGGGAAGCATACGAAAGGGGTAGAAAGGGCCAGGCAAGTCCGAAAGGAAAAAAGCAAAATCAAAACCAAGATTATGGCACCATTTTAACCTCCCAACCGGTCTCTCACCATGTCTGGAGTGTCTCCGTCATGTTGCCCCAGTTCATGGCCAAGAAGAAAGAGCAGCCTCTTCAAGTGTCTCTCTGTTCCATGTCCCTCCTCCAGGTCCCCCTCATTGCTCTTCATTTTCCTCAGTCTTCTCTTGCTTCTTCCTGCCCAGTTCCATGCTTCCTTGGGTGGGTCAGGGAACCTGGAAACTCCCCTTTCCCTGTTGACCACCATGTTAACAATCTTTCCAGATAAGGCTGACCTTGCAAGTCCTACCCAGCTGTGGTGAGAGAGGGGCATTGCCTCCTATAAAGGCTGTAGTGCCAGCAAGGCACTGAGCAGATTCTCTTGATCCGGGTAAAGGAGAGTCCTGGAGCCCTCAGTGGCTTTTTCAGGCTTTTATTGAGGCTTTTACATCATTTGTTGTGTGGCAACCAGGTACACTGCGGGGGGCCGGGAGGCTGGCAGGCCTCCCAGCGCCCCATCGAGTCCTTACTCTTTCTGGGCTTTCTTGTGTTCTCTTGCGGGCTGTTCTCTGCTCTCTCTGCTTCTCTGCTGCTGCTTCCACCACTGCTGCTGTTGCTGTTTCTCCTGGCCACCCTTATATGCCTGGTCTCTCAGCCCAGGTGCACCCACCTATGCATGCCCACACCCTACTCCAGGTGCCTGCTCTCAGGCACGCGTGTAGGACCGCAGGGGTCTATCATTAATACTGATGACAGGAGGGGTGGGGGAAAGCCTGACAATGTTACCCTACAAAGACCTTTTAGAAACTCAGGGTGAGGGCCTCCCTGGTGGCCCAAGGGGTTAAGTCTCAGCACTATGAAGCTATCAGCAGCCACTGCAGCACGAGTTGGATCCCCAGCCAGGGAGCTACTCACATGGTGCAGCAGACCTCTCCTGACTCACCCACTGCTCCCCTCAGCAGTGTATTTCAGTCATTCTGCCTGTTCTGCTCCCCACTCTATCTCTGGTGAATCCTCTCACCCAGCCCCCGCACATCAGTTCTGTACTGCGGTTCTTGTATACATAAATAAATAAATCTTTTAAAAAAAAAATAGAAACTCAGGGTGAGAAGCATCCCTCTATTTTCCTTCTTTAGTCTTGTTGGATGAACAGGCATAGGCATAAGGAAGAGCCAGAAAAACCTAGTTGCTAATAGATTGGCTCCAAATAGGCTGCTATGCACAGCCCTCATGGAGAAGCAGGTCAGGCTCTGCAGGACCCTGGAGCCAAGTCTTGCCACCAGGATTTCTTTTTTCTCTCTTTAAAGAGATGAATGTTAGTCCTCCCAAGATGTAGTGATGATGACCTTTATACTCTCAAGGAATTTCCAAATGAAGGTCCATCCTATATCCAAACAACTTGCATATTTAAGTACATATTTTTAGAGCATTTTTAGGTTTATGGTGAAATTGAGCACAAGATACAGCTTTCCCATAGACCTGCCACATTTAACGTTGCAACAATCAAATCCAACATCTATCTTGTCTTTCCCCCTTTCATAGCATTTATCAGCATCTAATACTTTAAAGATTTCATTTCATTTACTTCACTGTCTGTCCATTAGAATGTCAGCTCAGTAAAGAAACAGTTCTTTGCTGTGTTCACAGCTTATTTCTAATTTTCTGGAAGAACCCATATCATTGAGTAGGGACTCAATAAAACTTGGTTGAGTGAATGAACTCATTGATATTTCCTAAAAATGGCACTCATTTTCAGTTAGCTGGTTATCACAGTGGGGACAGGGAAGGACCTTGGTGGCAAGCATGCACCAGTCACAAAAATCTAGAAGCTCACAAGATCTCATTTTCTTTCTGATGGTTGATCCTAACTCCCCACTGAGAAACTGACTTGAAATTCAGAAGATCTCAGTATTTTCTCCCTCAATACTGAAATTTGACTTCCCCCTCAGAAGGTCCTTATCTTTCAGGAAAATCTTTTTATCAAAGAAACAATTAGGAAACACAATAGGTTCTCTGTGACTAAAATTGAGTAATTTGCATCTCTGGGTGCCCACAGGGGTCAGATTAATACCTTTTCTGAGGCTCAAGAGATAATACTTTTAGAAATGTTTCTGTAATCTTCAAGAGCAAAACAGACAAGTGAATATATTTTCTGTTATTTTCTCTCTCCCACCACCTTTCTAAGGGCTAAGGTAATATCCAGAATGCAGCCCTGCAAGATCTCATTAGCAGCGACCTCCTCAGCAGCTCCAGGACAGAGTTCTTCCCATCCCTACCCATGTTCTTCCCTGTGACTTCAAATTAACACTTAGACCCCAGGAAATTCTCCAAACCTTCTGTGTCAGTCCAAAGCTAATTGTGTCATAATACTTCTTGAACAGCTTTGACAGTTTCTGAAAAAAAACACTAGTTCATATAAAATAGTTAGCAAAACCAGGCTTCAGGACAAGTCATTTTAAGCCTGCCACCCTAGCAAAACCCATGCATGATTTTTCCTTTATGAGAGAAAATTTAAATAGACAAAGGCCAAATTTTTCCTTGAGGGTTTATGTCCCAGGCTCTGGTGAAGTTAACAGGATAAACACAGATTAGTTAATCATTATTTCCTGCCATTTCCTGATTATCATTATCCACTAGAATTTATTAACAAAATTATCAAGTTAGGTGTGCAAAAGAAAACCAAATAAGAATGTAAAAAGATATCTTATTGCACCACTTCTTGGGCATGGATTTCTATTGGTGGGTGTGGATTCTCATTGAATTCATCACAAATTCTGCACTAGTCTTCCTAATTAGCACTTTCACACATTTGTGAATCAATTGGCAGTGATTAAGGTATAATCTTAGGAAGATGCTAGATCACATGGGCTCCTGACCCAAACTTTGGCGGCATTAGAAACATGACATAATACGCAGAACATTTCAAATGCAGACAACATTGCAACGTTTGCAAACCTGTATTAGTCCTATGAATAACACTTGTGTTAGTTCTCATCCTTAACCCTAAATCTGATGATTCTCCTGATTTCCTGGGTGGGGGGCCATTATGCTGTAGTTAAGACAGATAACTACTCTATACAAGCTGCCACCTATTGAACAAGAGGTAGGAGTGTTGGATCCGAGGAAGGAGAGAGATGATTAAGAATATAGGGTCATGGACAGTTTCTGAGCAGAGATGGGGTGAGGAGTATGACCCACACTTTTATAGACACTGGCACACCCAAGTATTTATAGGTACTCCTGAGCTGGGGACAGGGGGTACAATGGTAAGCAATGTGCTCTGGTCTCTGCACTCACAGAGTTCATAGTGAACTAGGGAAGACAGTCCTAATCAAATGGTCTCACAAATACAGTCTAATTATGAATTGTGCAAGATTTAAGACTGAAGCTATGACTGTATAAAAGGTTGGGCAACAGGGAAGGCTCTCTTAGCAGGGACCATGGAAGGGTTTCCATGCGGTGATTTTGGAGTGAGATCTGGAGAATGACTGGGAGACAACTAAGGTCAGCTGGCAGACAAGCTGAGGAGAGCACAGGGCAATGAGTGCAGTGGAAGAGGTCACGGAGGGCAATCAACTGAAAAGAGCCTGTATGGCTGAGCACAGAGAGAGGGAACAAAGATCAGCAGCAAGGAGATTACGGGGTGTATCTAGAGAATGACAGTGCCCTACTGAAGCTGGAGAAGAACATACATGACAGGATACAGATTAAGCTGGAAATAATGGTAGGGGCCCTTCCTATGCTGGAAGAATATGCAAAGCAAACTAGAGAGGGCCTTCCCAGTGGCGCAGCTGTTGAGCGCTGGGTTGGGAAGCTGCCCGCAGCCTCCGCAGTGCCGGTTCGATCCCCGGCTGCTCCCTGGCCACCGGAGGAGGGTCCCACATGGCGCTCAGACCTCTCCTGCCGCCCGCTGTTCCCCTCAGCAGTGTACTTCGGCCCTTCTGCCTGTTCTGCTCCCCGCTCTGGCTCTGGTGAATTCTCTCACCCTCCCGCGCTTCTGACTGTACCCAGCACTTGTATAAATAAATAAATAAATCTTTAAAAAAAAAAAAAAAAAAGAAACTAGAGAGTTTGAACTATATTCTATGGGGCAGAAGAAATCATTGCAGGCACCACAGACACATAGTCAGAACTGTTTAAAGATGATTGTTCTAGAAGCAATTATAAAATTGATTTTGGTGAAGCAAAGGAGAGGGGAGAGCCCCTGAAGGGTCAATTATTAAGGAGAAATTATAATAGCTAAATGAGAGGGACTAAGAATGTAAAACGACATTGTCCAGTAGAATCAACAAATGTGGTGGCTAATTGCATGCGGATGTGAAGAGGTGAGTGGAAGGGAAAGAGAAGCAGCTCAAAAATAACTGGAAAGGGTTCAGCCTAAACCTAATGAGGAGGAGACCAATATCAGAGTTTGGGTAAAAGAAGATTCAGAAACTTTGGGGATGTCAGATCTGCCTCACAAATGTGTTCAGGAACAGAGAAATTGCTAATTCTGATAATTAGCCATGAAAGAAAGTTGCACAGGCCAGTCAGAAAGTAATATTTACTGGATGATTATATGTAGTTGGTATTATTTATACATTGAAAACAGTTAAGAAATTAGACCTAATTTGTGACTTCATGGACTAGGATGTATATGTGAAAAGTAGTCTGCAAAAACTAACATGCATAATGTATAGATTAACCATAAACATGTGATATGTAATCGAGACTGCATTTCAAAGAATTAGCCTTTATCTAGTATCAAATTTGAAAAGCATTGTGAAGTTAAGACTTCCCTCCTAGGAAAGGCATTAGAATGCAAATTCAAATCTCCAACTACCATCAAAGGGGAGGGAGACTTTCAAAACTCCTTGTGAATTTCATCCAAGAATTTAGAGGACACAGGAAAGGGCTGGATAAATAGATTCTTATTCTTTGGGAAAGAGAAAGAAGACTTGGGGAAATCCCACTAGCAAGGACACTTAAACATCTTGGCCCTTCATCAATGCTCAGAGTACATATTGAATTTCAGGAAAAAAATAAGCTTCTGCCATCTTTACTTTCAAGTAGGTGCCAAAATTATCTCATATTGGATTAGCAGAGTGCTAGGCCTCTCAGGCCTAAACATTTTTGGAACAAAACAAATAATGGGCAAAATATAATATACTAACTAAAATTAACTTCAAAAGGAACTAACAAGAAAAGATTAGAAGCTCAAGAGAAAATATCTGAAACCAAAAGTAAAATAAATTTGATGAATTCAAAAGCTAAAAACCAAACATATATATCTGTATATCGCCCTATATGTGTATTTTATATGCAGATGTGTATAATAGATATAAAGATGATATTGATGGAGGACAAGAATGGAAAGACTGTGGCCTCCCAGGTGGCGCAGACGATTGAGCGCCGCATTGTGAAGCTGTCCGCAGCCTCTGCAGTACGGGTTCAATCCCAGCCAGCCAGGGAAAATCCCACATGGCGCAGCAGACCTCTCCTGTCTTGCCCACTGCACCCCTCAGCAGTGTATTTCGTCAGTCTGCCTATTCTATTCCCTGCTCTGTCTCCTGTGAATCCGCTTACCCTCCCACGCATCTGGCCTGTACCCCAGTTCTTGTAGAAAAATAAATCTTTAAAAAAAAAAAGAATAGAAAGACTGGAAAGGAGGTGCCCCAGGACCAGAACCTGAGTCACAAGAGGTGAGGGTCGAGGGGAATAACGTGACCATTAACCCAGCTGCAGAGGTCGTGACCCTCAGGCACCAGTGCCTTATCACAAGGCATGAGACCCAAGCAGGATCAGATGCTACAGGGAGTGGAGCACAGGCCTGAGGGTAAAGATATGGAGATTGGGCCCACCCTGGAATCTCTGGTCCCTTCCTGGTTTTGCCTACTTATCCCAAATCAGCAACAAACAGGCCACTCCACAGAGGAGTGACCCCTCCCAAACAGAAGGGGACTATATCAGTGCAGTCTCTGCACAAGCTTGGGGCAGCACTCCCTCTGCCCACATGTGACTATACAGGTGCCTCTTTTTACCAACTCTCTCTTCAGGGCAGCAGCTTCCTGTCAACACTGCCTGCCTGCAACCATGCAGGGCTCTTTTAGAAAAACCTGTCTGTTTTTCCTTTCCCTAATAAACCTGCTCTTTAAATATGACGACCATCTCTGTCTCGTGGAGAAACGTGCCTGGAGAACTTGCTGCGTGATGCTGAAATGGGAGCTCTGGTGAAATCTTTCCAAGAGTGAACCCAAGGACCCCACACTCTACAAAACTCCATCAATATGACATTAAGCAAAGGCAGTACAAAAATTTTAGGCAGGGAAGTAAAACTAAAATATATCATGGAGCTTGTCAATGAGTTATTAAAAATCTGGTCTATTCAACTAGCTGATATGAAACTTCATTGGAGAGTAAATGTAAAATGAGTCAAATGTAAAACGAGTCAAAAAAATGTTGAAAAGTATTGACCACCAAATATAAGCAGCCAATTCTCTCAACAGAATAAAATGGGTTTCTTCAGAAATAACAATTTAAAAAGCTGTCAAGAAAGGAGATAAATAAGACAGACCCAAACACAGACTCAGTTCTGGGAATTCATTTCAAACCAGCTGTAATGACTGAGCAAGGCCTACATTAATGGTGTCAGCATCATAAGCAGCACATTTAGAAAAACTAAGTGTGATCTCCAATAAAAAGGATCATCTTGAGGCCACTAATTTGAACCTGAGATACTCTTTGCTCTGGTTGTATCAACACAAGTAATTTTTAAAAATCATAATTTAACCCACACTGATTAACTTGCCTTGAGAAAATTTCTGAAATTAAAGAATTTTCATTTTTCTTGATCAATTTGCCATATAGCATCATTAAAACATTTCTCTAATTATCACCATTAATTAACATTTCTATCTTAATGCAAAATTATCTCATTCATTGAGACCAAGATTTTTTTAATGTAAATCTAACAGTGGTTTGCAGCAAGTTGTATCTCTTACCAAGTCTTAAATTAAAACTTCTGTCACACTTATTTTTCTTCTATGACTATTCTTTTTATCAAGTCAAATTTTTCCTAAGTCAAAGACTACGAATATAAATGTGTCAAGATTTATTCTTCTGGAAGCAACTAGCTAATAACTTATTTTACCATGTGCTCTTGTAACTGTCAGCTTTACTTTGTATTGACTACAAAATGGTAGGGTCAAAACATCCTACGTCAGATTCCTACCCCACAATTTATACACAAATAAATTCCAGATGGATTAGAAATTTTACAATAAGCACAAATAACAAAGTATTGGAAAGGAGAAGAAAAAACCTTTTTATGTATATAACCCCCAAATCTGAAGTCATCAAGGAAGCTCACTCCTTTACCCATTCCAGAAGAGCCATTATGCTAGCATTTTCTAAATGCTCCATGGAGGGTGACCCAGGGGTCTAAGAGTTAAGATTTCTAGCCATGGGAGTAGGTGGGAGTGAGGAGCTGACGAATAACAGATGTAGGTGAGCAAAATGGAATTGTGGGAATATATATGAAATTAGATTTTTTAATTTATTTCCAAATATTTTTATTTTATTTATTTTTATTATATTTTATTTTATATAATTCTTACATCATTTTTCATTTTTGCACATGTATGCATTTTCATTTTGGTTATATTCCCCATATAGTTCCACCCCCCCCACCCCATAGTGTGTCTCTGGTTTATAGTTGCTTGTTGATTTTGATTTTTTCTTTATTATAATTAGTCCTTTTCCTGGTCCTTTATTTAGATTTTCTAAATCCCTGCTATGAGTGAGACCATCCGGTATTTTTCTTTTTCTTTCTGGCTTTTTTTCGCTGAGCATGATCCCTTCCAGCTCCATCCACGTTGCTGCAAATTATTTTTATCACTATGTTTTTATCATTTATTATACCATAATAATTATTTTAAACTATCCAATAAATGTAGCCTAAAGTAAAAGTACCCATCACTCTATGTCTCCTTACAGAGATGATGACTGTTCAGCCGATATCGTTCTGACACATCCCTGGTCAAAGAACTCGGGAACTGGTAGGATGATTTGCCCCAAGTCCTGTTGGAACAGGTGGTTTTAAGTTAAGGACTCCCAACCCCATCCAAACAACTTGGTCCATCACACTGACCGTGAGATGCTATGCTAGACAAAAAGGGTTAGATCCCGGCTAACGATTATCTCACAATCTCCGGGAGGGAGACGACCTAAAGCCCACATGTGCAGTTGGAGTGCACACTCTAGGATTCTGCTCTCCCTCATCTGCCTCATGGACCGTGATTTAAACATCTCCTGCTAACTCCCTGCAAGGAGCCAGGCTAAAATCTCCTTTCCAGCACTGGTTTCCTCATGAATGAGTCTCTTTAATAAAGCCTGTTTGGTTCAACTATACCTAGTGCGCTCTGATGAATTCTCTCCCTAGAGGGCAAAGAAGTGACTCTTTTGGGTCAGGGCCTGTCACCATTCTAAGTTTTCTTTCCCAGGCAGTTTCGCTTTTTTTGTCTATCATTTTTAGACTCTGGACCCCAAAACCAGAAGTCTAGGGTCTATTTGTTTTCTAATATAAATACTCTCAGATACACTTAAACACATATAACAATTGAAAAATATAATATACAGTTTATCGCTGTATATAGTTTTATGGATTTAAATATGATCCATGCATATCTAGGCAATTCAATAAGAGATGGAAAGAAGGAATTGGGAGTGAAAATTAAGCCACTTTTTTTTTTTTTTAATTTTAAGTAGGGAATTAGAACTAAAAATGTCCACATCAGGCAGCTTGTCAAAGACTTATTAAAAATCTGAGTAAGTAGAGATCATTATTACACTAGCGCTTTGAGTCTTTTTAAAAAGATTTTTCTCTCTTTGATTAAAAAAAAAAAATACATGTTCCCCTTAGGAAATACAGAGAATCACAAAGAGAGAAATAGCCACCCAGAATCCACCATAGAGTCAACCACTGGTAATTTCTGATGAAGAAAAAATATCATGTTGCATAGGCCCAGAACAGCTGTGGCCAACAATCTTGCAAAATGCAGAGTTCAAAAAGCAGGTCCCCGCAGCATCAGACAAATTTCGGTAGGTAGGAAGTTACAGTTCCCACACCCAGTACCCCTGACAAACAGGATGAGGAGGAAACAAAAGGTGGTCAGTGACTTCTTTTGAAAAACACAACTGTTCCAATTAACAAAGGCAGAGTTCGGGGCAAAAACGCACACACCAGCTCTGGGATGGTGGTTGTGATAAGCTAGCCACCTTGAGCTTGGCACCCAACTCTGTGGTTTGGCAGAGCGACTCAGGAGGCTGGAAATGCCACGATCAAAAAGCGTTATCACCTGACTCCGCCTTCCCCAGCTTCCCTCCTTAGATTTCCACTCAGCTGGACTGATCCGTTCTGGTTGCTTCCAGCCCGAAGTATCTGTTTCAAGACGGAGGAGCTGACGGTGGAGCGACAGTACAGAAAGGAAGCTTCTGAAAAAAACTTCTAAAACCAGCTCCACTCTGAGCTAGAAAGGAAGACCTGAGCGTCTCAAATAGTAGCACTAACAACCTTATCAGAAGAAGGTGGTGATGGAAATACTGGACGGCAGCGCTTCTCACCTCAGACTACAGAAGTGGTGAGAAAGATGCAGCCAGGGCCTGCTTACTCTGTCCTGTGAGAGGCTGAAAGCAGGGCTGCAGCTTTCTCTTAAAAGGCTTATATGGTAGGCGTTGCCAGCCAGCCAGTTTCTGAAGCGGCTGCTCATCTCTGCAGCCCTGGCACCCAGACAGCCGCCAACACGCTGAGAAGGAAGGGGCCGGTGTGCAGACAAAACCATAACAGACAGGCACATTGGGATGTCATGGAAGTGTCATGCCACCAGAGAGTCTCCTTTTGATTGTTTTCAATCTTGTGACATATCAAACTTTTTCTTAGCTTTGGTGGCTGTACAAAAACAGTCAGTAGGCTGGTCCACGGCCTGGCCTATAGTTTCCGGACTTTCGATCAAAAAGCTGACCTTCTGCTCCAAATGGACATTCTAATACATCGACAAGAAATCAGGCAGCATTTTAAATAGAGAGGATTTCAGCTTAGAAGAGGGAGTGAAGGTGGTGGAAGAACTGGGCTTGGGGTGGGGGCGGCAGGGAGGAGCAGGGCACAGGGAGCCTTCCCAGGGGCACCGCGCAGAGGTGTATCTCCAAGGAGCTGGCCTGTGGCATCAAGGGAGAGAGGGGTGAGAAAATGCCTCCCTATCCAATTATGCATGCTCTACTTTCCCAGTGAATCAGGCCAGTGAAAAGATTAGCAGCAGCAAAGTCAAATTTAATTCAGAAGACTTTTTTTTTTTTTTTGCATAAAGATGAGGCCCCACTTTGTACACAAACGAAAACTAACAGTTCTCAGATCACCTTCACACTGTAAACTGCCTTTGTTTACCTGCCTGCACAAGGCTTTTATGCAAATTCCAGCAGCCAACTCAAAATAAGCCTGAGCTTGCTCTTGATGGATTTATTTCTCATTTGCTGCAGGCACAGACCACTTCTATTGAAGAGAGAAAAATACCAGCCCCTCCTCAGCCGCTGGCCCAGGAGTCCCAGGCCTGCCTGGCAAAGAGCCTCTTTGCTCCTTCTTCAGTCTGAGCCTGACATTACCTTGCCATTGATAGTCTGGTGGAGAGTTCAATGCAGGGTTTGCACTTTCCCAGCCATTAGCCAGCTGCCAACGCATTTCATTATCTTAGGAGTGTTTTGTACATCAAAGAGAGCCCCAAACAGTGTGATCAAGTGGAAGTAACAGCGCCTGGTCAACATTATAACTTGCAGCATTTTTTTTTTTCATGCATATAATGCCATCTGGCACCCAGGAACAGCAAAGGCCAGTGATGAAAAAACCCTGCTGCCCTGTTTTGCTTATTGGTGTAACAGTTAATCCTGATAAAGGCCAAGGCCTCAGAGCAACTGCCCTGTTGTTATCTGGTGTATCTATTGTCTTACACAGGCCAGGCTGCCCTGAACCTGCAAGAGCAGAGGCTGCAGAGGCTGCACGAAATTGCCTGCAGGAAAAATTATCTAAGGGAGCAAGGGAAAGGGGCATTGTCTTTTTCTTTGTGGAATTGCTTAGGAAACAGGCATGCGTGTGCACGCACACGCGCACACACTCACACACACACATACACACACACACACATGATTCCAAGTCTTTTCCTTTTCAAGCTGTAAGAACTTCTGGAGAAACATTAAGTACTGGCTTTGAAAACCCCTAAACAGATTCTCTTATAACAACTTAGTATCTTCTCCTACATGTACCTTATTTTCAACAATGTTGAAAACTCCCTCCAGCCTTGGATTTTAGATTACAGACACCAACCCTCCCCCAAATCAGACTCCAAAACTGATTTCTGATGACAGATTTCTCATCCTTCATTGCTTTCTCACAATTAAGAAGAAAAAAAAACTTTTCTGAAATGACAGCTAATAGAGGTGCTGAAAAAACTCATGGGGGGTACACTCAAAATCCTGCTTTCTGGGTCGTTGATTTTTAATTGGTATATTAGGAAAGAAAACAATGGATGTATCTCATCGTTTTTGACATCCATCTTTAAAACACAAAATGGACCATCCCCTTCTCTGCTGAAATGAGGACAAATAAACAGGTTTATGGAAATTTTTTTCCACTTTCTCAAATGTGGTTTTCTCAGTGCACTGCAGCTGTTTATAAACTCTTCAATGATGTTCAGCCCACCACCCCCACTCCTCCCACTTCCTTGGTTCCCTGCTATCATCCCTCTTCCCTCTTTCATCTCTGCAGGAGGGAAAACAGAATTTTTTTTTTTTAAGATTTATTTATTTATACAAGCACTGGGTACAGTCAGAAGCGCGGGAGGGTGAGAGAATTCACCAGAGCCAGAGCGGGGAGCAGAACAGGCAGACTGACGAAATATACTGCTGAGGGGAGCAGCGGGCGCGGCGGGAGAGGTCTGCACGCCTTGTGGGACCCTCGCCGGTGACCAGGGATCGAACAAGTGCTGCAGAGGCTGCGGGCAGCTTCGCAGCCTAGCCCTCAACCGCTGCACCACCGGGGAGGTCTGGGAGAACTGTAATTTTAAGTAAGATATTCCCTTCTCTGGTGTAGGTCCACATCAAGAGACAATTTTGCAATTATCACATAAGCAAGCTTTTTAAGTAAGTGAACTTTTCAAATGCATGGAAATCTCTAAAGCAAATTGCCACCTATATACCATTGTAAGAATCTAGATGATTTTAAAAATAAGTAAATGTTACGCAGTAACCAACCTGTGGTTTGAAATTTTCTTAGAAAATCCAACTTGATCAACCTTCCCCCACTGATTTTCGGTTCACTGTCATAAATTGTAGTAAAATGATAACAGTCTTAAGAGTAGAGAATGGATTTTCATTATATTTTACCTGGCATGGAGTTCAGAGATATGAAGATTCTTGCAGGCAGCATGAAGAACAAAATTTTCCCACCTTGAATATCCTCAGTACAATGACTCCTTTTCTCACTTATTTTTCCCCCCAAAGAATCAATGAAAAAGGCAAAATAAGCCAGAATGAAGTGTGACTGAAATCTTTGACAGAGTGAGAAAAAGGAATACATGATAGCCAGGTTAACAACACGTGGCAGTCAGATTTCCAAACTTGAATGATCCATTCAGTGTATGCTCCATACTGCACGTGTTATAAAATGCACGGAATCTCTTGCACACACATACACAATCTCCTTTTGGTTGAAAGAAAATTTCAAATTCATCTTTTATAGGTGAACAAACAACAAATCAACAGTTCCAAATAGCTTGGTTAATGGCAATGCCTGAGTAGTATCCAGAACCTCTACTAATAATATATTGCTTCTGCCAGAGTGTACACTCATTCATTCAATAAGTGTACCATAAACTAAGTACTGTGGCAGATACTGAACATACCTTTAATGATAAATGGGACTCTTGTTCTTGAGGAACTCAATCTAATAGAAACAGTCATATAAACTAGGAACAGAGAGTGATAGATATTAAAACAACAGGCAAAAAAGGGAAAAAATAGAACAGTTATGTCAGAAAAGATCTTCACTCTACTGGCTTTACACTAGGTGTTAAAATAGTGACCTGTTACTGTGTTAAAGTCATATAAGCCTTGGGCCTCCCTGATGGTGCAAGGGGTTAAGTGTTAGCACTATGAAGCTATCCACAGCTACTGCAGCATGAGTTCAATCCCCAGCCAGGGAAGTGACTCATATGGTGCAGCAGACTCTCCTGACTTGCCCGCTGCTCCCCTCAGCAGTGTATTTCAGTCAGTCTGCCTGTTCTGTTCCCCACTCTGTCTCTGGTGAATCCTCTCACCCCCACACCTCTGGCCTGTACCCCAGTTCTTGTGTGCATAAATAAATAAATCTTTAAAAAAAGTAAAAGTCATATAAGGCTTTGTCTTCAAATTATCATAGAAAGGAAATCAACAACTTGTGGGGTTGTTAAACTTAATTTTGTACTTTCCTCTGATTATTCTGGATTTGTTAGTGCATAATTTTAAAGAAGTAGGGCTCTGTGGTTTTCCCATTCAGATTGTTCTAAAGTGACTTTCATGCAGGAATTGGCCAACATGCTAGGTTAGTTGAAATTTGGAAAGGAATGGGCCAAAGAAGACTAATTCAGATGAGAAAATTATACATAATTTGTTTCCTCCCATTTTGTGAAAATCTTAAACTCACAGTTGCTAGGAATTAAAAGGAGCTTAAAGCAAATTCCTACTTCCATGTAGGTTTCTTTTTTCTTTTTAAATTTTTGAATTAAGTCCAAGTTTTAAATTTCTAAATCAACTATTCCATCATAATTTTCCTGTGGAATTCATTCCAATTTTAAGGGACGGTCCTTTTACATCTTCCTGATAGTTTTTTGAGAGTCCCAAATGTTCCTTCTATTTTTCCCACAATCAGGTAAAAGTTTCTAAGTGAAAAGACAGTGAGTCTCTTGTGTTGGTACCTTTATTTATACAAATGGAGTTCCTGATTTATTATGTCTTTCTGTTCTAGCATTTCTATTTTGTATCTTTGTACAGTTTTACTCTGCTATCTGTTGAAACTATCAATTTCATGCTTCATTATCTCAAATATAGTAATCATATATTATTTATATTTAAATGTTGTGTGCGATCATTTTACGATTCCTGATGGACTCTTTATACATCTGTTACTTCTTCTTTATTTTTTTTTCTTTTTTTTCCTTTCAGGTCAGAAGGGTAATGTGCCAACGTCATAACAAGGTTTAAGGGAGGCACATCTCACACAGCCGTGTGAACACCCAAACATCATGCTTATGAACAGGAAAAGGATATCTTCTTCTCTATTTTTTACTACACTGTTTTGATTCTTATATGTTTGGTTATTTTTTCACTGTCAGATAGTAGATATGAAAAATGGTAGAGACTGGGATGTTACTTTCCCCCAGAAAGGATTGTATTGTTTTCTTACAGTGACCAGAGATACTTCCCTCCAGCATTGAATTCCTTTCTCTCCACTGGGCCCAATAGTCTTTTAAAAGCTGTTGAACTCACCATATCATCCACCTAGAGATGTCTTCAGATAAAAAGCAGCCCCAGAATGCAAAGCTTACTTCTCTTTGACTTTTTAGCTCTCTGATGACTTAGGTTTTTTTTTTTTAACAACTTTGTCCAGAATTTGTAGTTTTTTTTTTTGTTTGTTTTGTTTTTTCAGCACGGAGGAAAAAGAGTTTCTCCCTGTGTTTATTTTCACATACAAAAAATTAAAAATATTCACATATGGACCTCCCCTGGTGGCACAGGGGTTGAGCCCTGGGCTGTGAAGCTGCCCGCAGCCTCTGCAGCACCGGTTCGCTCCCCGGCCCTGGCGAGGGTCCCACATGGCGCGCAGACCTCTCCTGCCATGCCCGCTGCTCCCCTCAGTGGTGTATTTCGTCAGTCTGCCTATTCTGTTTCCCGCTCTGGCTCTGGTGAATTCTCTCACCCTCCCGCGCTTCTGACTGTACCCAGTGCTTGTATAAATAAATAAATAAATCTTTGAAAAAAAATTCATATAGTCCTATTTCTTAATTGTTCTCCCTTTGTCCATTAAAGGTCTGCTCTGATTTCAGTGTGATCTTTGAGATAAGGATTTAGCTGTATAATTTTCCCAAATAACTACTGTCTAGCTGTATATTGGATAATTCACATACTCTCTTGAATTTTATTCACACACATATACATACATATTTTGTTACTGAGCTAAGTCACCTTTATATTACTTTGGCCTTTTCTACATTTTCTATCATTTTACTGTTTTCTCTAATTTTATACCAGTCCTTCATTGCTTTTAATTGCTGCAGTTTTTTTAATTGCTGCAGTTAACTGCTGCAGTTGCCAAAAGACTGGGTTTCTTTTCTGTTTCATTTTTTTTAAGAGTTCCTGGTTAGCCTAGCATAATTAATTTAAACAAATACACTTTAAAATCTTTGTTTCAGCTATTTCAAACCTTCCACCCCAAACACACATCCAAAAAAGAAATTCCATTGTGATTTTGATTAGGACTGCAATGATTTTAGATAAATTTTAGAGGACAGATACCTTTATAATAGTGAGTTTTCCTAACTGGAAAAGTCTGAAATCTCTCAGGGGAAGTTTTATATTTTCATATACATACAACATATTTCTTAATAAATTTATTCCAACATATTTTATACTTTTTACTAATAGAATGTTTTCAATTACATTTTGCAAATGGTTATTCCTTGTAAGAGGAAACTACTGATTTTTTTTCATAATGAATGGTAGTATTTTTTTTTTTATATTTGGTAATAAAATCCTCAGTTTTTATTTTTTATTTTTTTTAAATAATAAATTTTATTTTTATATTCCCCATACAATTGCAGCCCCCCCCATTCTGACCCCAATCCCTCCCCTCCCACCCCCGCCCCCCTAAAAGTGTCTCTGGTTCATAGTTTTTTGTTGATTTTGATTTTCACTTTCTTATAGTTATTCATTTTCTTGGTCCCTTATTTAAGTTTTCTAGATTCCTGCTATGAGTGAGACCATCCGGTATTTTTCTTTTTCTTTCTGGCTTATTTCGCTGAGCATGATCCCTTCCAGCGCCATCCATGTTGCTGCAAATTGCATGTGTTTATCTTTTTTGAATGCTGAGTAATATTCCATGGTATATATGTACCACATCTTCTTGATCCAGTCATCTATTTTTGGGCATTTGGGTTGTTTCCAAAGCTTAGCTATTGTAAACAGTGCTGCTATAAACATAGGGGTGCAGGTGTTCTTTGGAATTGATGTTTCTGTGTCCTTTGGGTAAATACCTAGGAGTGGAATTGCTGGATCATATGGAAGCTCTATGTTTAGTAGGTCCAGAAATCTCCACACAGCTCTCCACAGTGGTTGGACCAGTTTGCACTCCCACCAACAGTGCAGAAGAGTTCCTTTTTCTCCGCAACCTCGCCAACATTTGTTGTTGCTAGTTTTTTTAATATGTGCCATTCTCACTGGTGTAAGATGGTATCTCATGGTAGTTTTGATTTGCATTTCCCTGATGACAAGTGATGTTGAACATTTTTTCATATGCCTGTTGGCCATTTGCATTTCCTCTTCAGAGAAGTTTCTTTTTAGCTCTTCTGCCCATTTTTTGACTGGATTATTTTCTTTGTTGTTGTTGAGTCTCATCAGCTCTTTGCAGATTTTTGGGATCAGTCCTTTATCATTAGTGTTGGGTGCAAAAATGTTCTCCCAGTTGGTGGGGTTTCTCTTTGTTTTTGTTATTGTCTCTTTTGCTGTGCAGAAGCTCTTTAATTTGATGTAGTCCCAGCTGTTTATCTTTGCCTTCACTATCACTGCTTTGGGTGATGTGTCTGTAAAGATGTCTTTGATGTGAAAATCACGTAGTGTTTCGCCTATATTTCCTTCTATATATTTTATGGTTTCAGGTCTTATGTCTAGTTCTTTAATCCATTTTGAGTTGATTTTTGTGTATGGTGTGAGGTAGTGGTCAAGCTTCATTCTTTTGCATGTAGCGACCCAGTTTTCCCAGCACCATTTATTGAACAAACTTTCTTTGCTCCAATGCATGAATGGTAGTATTGTAACGACACTTTATTATTTCTCGTTATTTCTGGGTAGTTGAATCAGCTGATCCACTGACTTTCAAAGATATAGAATTATATTGTTATCCAATCATGGGAATTATATTACTTTTTTTTTTTTTTTTCAAAAGAATAACTAGCTGAAGTGATCTCACTTGTATTTTCTTCACTTTAAGCCAATAATGAAATTTCACAGTAATTTCTGGGGTGGGGATTGAAGGAAGGCAGGCTGAAGACTCATCAGGGCTGTAGCACAGATGTTCTGGGACAGGAGGGCAGGTCACACTGGGGCAGCTGGGGGAACACTGACTTCCCTGCCAGAAAGTAGGTGATATTCAAGAAGGTGGGAGCTGCTAGGCAATGTCCTCCCAACGGCCAGCTTAGGCAGCTCTACCAGGCTGTTGCCAGCAGTGGCAAGCAGAGAAACTTGAAGACTTCTGCTGCTCAGCCTTTTCCACCAAACATCTGGCCATTTCTGCCCCTGCTCAGCCACCTAAGTGGCTTCTACTGTTTCTTTGAACCCCTTCCTGAAGGATGTGTAAAGGGCACATGATCCAGGATGAGTCCAAAAGATGCTGCTCACTCAATAAGGTAATCGCTCACCTGTCTGGAGACTGGCTCTCTCTGGGTGATTAGTTCTCCAGCATCACTGCCTTGAGGATTTCTGTAGTGATAGATGGTAGCATGTGCTGGTCATAGTCCTCTCCATTGCTGAAAATTTTCTAGCAACTGGCTTGAAAAGGATGCACAGAATGATGTTGTCATTCTGTAAATCTTTGCTGCCAATGATTACCAGCACTGGTGGTCAAGAGTGTTTACGAGTGCTACAAAGATGAATGAACAATGCTGCAATCCAATGTTACCTTGATAAAGGGAAAAAAAAGTGTGGCAGTCAAAGAAAATTGGGTTTTTTGTACCCAAATTGAGGAAAATGTTGTGTCCCTTTCCTCACTGCAATATCCTACAAGCCAAAGAATCCATCAAAGATGGCAGCTCTTAGCTCAGCATCCGATTATTCAAGAACCCATCACACCTCCAGCAATGGCTTATGCCATGCCAAATATGCCTATGGGCTCAAACACTTTGGCAGCCATATCTCCTCCTACTGGACGCATTGACACCTGATTCTGCTCTGACCTCCATATGAGTTTCTCTTACTAACTTCAGTGTTTATGCTCCTTACTATGTCCTCTTGAAAGATGATCTGTTAGCTTGTCTGGGAATGAATCTCAAACTTCCATTGAAGACTTAACTTTTAGTTCACTGAAACTATGCACTTGTCATATCACTCCTTCACCAAAGCAATTGGTGCAAACATTAGTAACCCCCACCCAACTCAATGGGGCAGGGCACAACTCTGGTCAGGGGATTTTGTTTTGTTTTGTTTTGTTTTAAGGTTTGGCATATGACTAAAGAGTTTTCATAAAAGGTATTCTCTCTTTTTCTGGACTGTGGTGTAAACACAAGGGAGGCCTGGGATGTCTGGCAATTTTGCTCCCATGAGAGGAACAGCTCAACACACAAAGGAACACAGAGCTGAAAGAACTGAGAGAAATCAAACAGCAATACTGAAGCAAACCAGGCTTCAAACAAAACCCATCCCGAAACTTTCTAACAGTAAACACATCTCCCTTCATTTTACAAAGCCAGTGAACATTATTTGCAACCCAAATTATCCTAACCGATATGCCAGTTCATTGCTGTGTGTTAAAGAAACACCTCAAACAGAACGACAAAGTTTGAAAAATAAAGGGAAGTGGAAAATTATACCACATCAATGTGTGCAAACAGAAAGCAGGAATGGCTGAATTAAAATCAGATAAGAATTCAAGATCAAGACCACTGAGCAAAGTAAAGAGGCATACGATGACATTGACAAGTACAATTAATGGATTTCCTGTTCAATAAAAACTAAAGCAGCAAAATACATAAAGCAAAACTAGTTGTCATAAAGAATCTGTCATTGTGGAGAATTTGGCATCAGGGTTTGATGGATCAAGCAGACACAAATAAGCAAGGATCTAGAGAATATAGATAACACAAAATCAAACAATGTAAAAAAAAATTCTCCCTCCACCACCATCAAATTTCCCTGTCTACCGACTTTCTCCCATGCAATGTTATTTATCCTGTCTTTAAGAGAAGATCTTGTTTTGGCTTCATCTGCATCCCACCAGCTAGTACCCATTTCTTCTCATCCTTTCAGAGCAGTGCAATCTGCATTCCCAACCTGGAATTCTTTCCTTTCACATTCAAATCATCGCTTCCATCATTGACAGGAGCTCTCTTGTCAATGTCATCAGTGACCAAATATTGCTTTGTCTAATGTCTTTCCCCCCTCTTAGTCCTTATCCTACTAGACCTGTCTGTATCATTTAGTACATTGGTCATCTCTTCTCTTCCTTTCTTCACTTGACTTGCAGAACATCACACTTTGTTCAGGAATATATATAGGATGGGTGAGACCTAAACTTACAAAATTGGAGTGGGAAGGTGCATCATAATAAAGAACATATAAAACTAGGATTTATTTAAACATGATCAAAGAAATCACAAAAATTATAAATTTTAAAAAGTTGTCAAAACTGCAAACATCACAAAATCCAGACAAAATGACTCATTATTGTTGGTGCCTGACATACTTATTTAGTACAATTTTGGGCTACTTCTTCCATTGTCTTTTCAAATGACAAGTATTTTGCTAGGCAACAGAAAGGTAATTCAATTTTATCTTGAGAATGTTTGTTGAAAATGTGCATTTGAGATAGAGGGAAAGCTTTTCCCCTATCTCTAATGCTAGTTCCTCAATCTTAACTGAAAAGTCAACTTCTCAGATAGGCCCTCCAGGGCCACCCAGCCTACCACCCATCAATAGCCCTATCTCACCTCTAAGTGTTTGTAGTTGCTAGACCCTCTGCCTGAAATTTCCTTTCTCCAGACACTGTCCTGGCTTATTCCCTGATTCCCGGATAATGCACTTACAACTGCAACTATCTACCCGCTCAAAGCTGCAATACTCCCATCCTCTTTCTTTCTTGATTTTTCTCCATAGAATTTGCCACCATATAGTATTCTCTAAATATTTTCTTTTAAGATTTGTTTATTTATGTATATAAGAACTGAGATATAGGCCAGAGGTATGGGGGGTGAGAGGATTCACCAGAGACAGAGTGGGGAGCAGAACAGGCAGACTCACTGAAATACACTGCTGAGGGGAGCAGAGGGCGAGTCAGGAGAGGTCTGCTGCGCCATGTCGGTTGCTCCCTGGCCGGTCATGGATCAAACTCATACTGCAGTGGCTACGGATAGCTTCATAGATTGCGTCTTAATCCCTTTCACACACCACGGAGGCCCTAAATATTTTTTATTGTCTATGTACCTCCATGAAATTGTAATCTCCATGAAAGAGAAAGGCAAACCCAATTTTCTGTTTTGTTTACTTCTGTATTCCTGCCCTGAGAATAGTGCCTTGCACACTGTTGCATAACTTTCTTATGCCTGCCTTAAAAAATTTCCCAAAGTAATGAAAGTAAGCAACTATTTCTGGTCAAACAAGTCAATAAGGTGACCCAAAAATGTTAAATATTTGGATAGTAAGAATTCATTTTCTAAAGAATTAGTTCATATATCCATAAATCAAAACTGAATTTATAAATTACCTAGAAAAAACTATAAAAATAGGAGTTTTAAACTGATATAAAAGAATATTAATATCTTTAAATATTTTTATTAAAAACTTTTATTCATGGTGCATGCAACTTATGATACCTGAAAAATAACCATAATAACATTTTTAAAATATCAGAAGAAAATTTTTTTAAAGATTTATTTATTTATGCATACAAGAACTGGGGTATAGGCCAGAGGTGTGGGGGGTGAGAGGATTCATCAGAGAAAGAGTGGGGAACAGAACAGGCACATTGACTAAAATGCACTGCTGAGGGGAGCAGCAGGCGAGTCAGGAGAGGTCTGCTGCGCTATGTGGGTAGCTCCCTGGCCGGGGATTGAACTCATGTTGCAGTGGCTTCAGATAGCTTCATAGGTTGTGTCTTAACCCCTGTGCCACCAGGGAGGCCCCAATATCAGAAGAAAATTAATAAAGACTGAAACTAATGAAATAGAAAGCAACCAAGAATAAGATAACTGATAAAACAACTTAACTTGGGTCACTAGAAAAAAAAAAAATGAAATAAACATCTGGACAGTCTTAGTCTTAGAATATAGAAAGATATGCAACAATGTCTTCTATAATTATGTAATATGATAAATATCTCTACAAAAGCAATCATACTATAATAGATACATGTGTCAGTTATATATTGTACACCTTAAATTTACACAATGCTGTATGTCAAATATATTCAATTTAAAAAAAATATAGATGAACAGAAAATAGCTTTGAAATTAGGAAAAGAAAAATAGCTAGAGATATCCATTAATATAGTTATAAAATAATTGGAGAAGATACTTAAGTGCAAACTAATGTCAATAATTTATAAGTCTAAAAGAAATGGAATATTTT
The DNA here is from genome assembly GCF_964194135.1 of Talpa europaea. NCBI lineage: Eukaryota > Metazoa > Chordata > Mammalia > Eulipotyphla > Talpidae > Talpa > Talpa europaea. The sequence continues at coordinate 19,421,268 of NC_140083.1, read as the reverse complement.
CTAGCAAGTAGCAACAATCAAAGTTGAACCTGGAATGAGAAGAAACATGAAAAAGACCAAAGAAGAAATTGGTGTATCATAAAAGACCTACCAGTAGAAAAGGTTTAGGCCCAGAGAGTTTTAATGCAAAGTTCAATTTAACCTTCAAAATAGCAAGTAAAACTCCAGATAGTCTTCCTCACCATATCAGCTCACACTGTACAACTTAATAACTGAATAAATTCAGAATATTTTAAAAAATCCTTGGTTTTTGAACTCTTACTATTCACCATGCACACCTTACAAATCAAATGTCATCAGATGTTGTGTTATCTCTATCTGAAATTTTGCTTTCTGAACTCAGACACCAAATAGATTTGAATGTGGAGGGACTATGAGCAATTCCTATTTTATCTCTCTTATTAAAACTTTCCTGGACCCCGAAGATGACTGAAAACTACCAAGATGCTCTATTAAGCTAACACAAAAATACCAAAATTAATCATTTTTAAAAAGCACACAAAATTTATGAATGTAAATATTCTCAGTAAAATATTAATATATTGAATACATCCAAGTATTAAAACACTAATAAAGTGTGAACAAGTAGACACATTTCAGTAAAGCTATACTCATTATAGTAATGATTCAAAGCAATGATAGCAAAAGCAAAGCAATGATAGCAAAATATAAACAGATTTTAAATATATCACAGAAAATTCATGCAACTGAATAAGATAAAATAAAAAATATATTATCACCCCTCATATGTCCAAATAATCATATTTTTATTTTTTCTTATTCTATATTTCTATTAAGAAATTTAAATAAATATATTAGTGAATTTTTAATGAAACCAGTAACAAATATTTTATAAAAGTAAAATTAAAGCCAGAACCACTGAAACCTGAATCAAATCAGGAACTTCTTTTATTACCATTATTTTTAAAAAATATCTTAGAGAATCTGAATAATGCAAAAACAAAAAAACTAAATAAACAGTATAAACACACACACACACTGGAAAAGAGGAAAAGAATGTTTTAGCTTTTTGCAGATTTTATATTGCATGCCTAAAAATCCCAAAACACACAACTAAAATTCTATTAAGACTAATGGTAAAACTTGGCAAGGAATCAAAATATAAGAAGTATATGGACAAACTAATAGCTTTCTTTATATTAATATTATAAAGTTAGAAATGGACATACATAATTACCCCACATGCATTAGGAATATGGAGTATAAAATATCTAGAAATATATTTACTAAGAAAAGATCATATGGGGAAATATGTCAAGTAGCTATGAATGATAGCAAAAATATAGTTTTCATAGGCAGAAAAACCTACTATCTTTAAAATGTTAACTCTTCCCAATAAGAGCATAAATTTAATACAAGTACAATTAGGATTTAAAAAGACTTTCTTTAAACCTTGTTGTCTACATTAAATATTTCCTAATATGAAATTTCAAGATAAATAGAAGAAAAATTTCATGAATTGGGACATTCCTGAATATAGACTTGGAAAATACCAGTTAAAAGCTCTAGAAATAAAACTCACAGTCCCTTCTGTAAAGCATGAGAAGTCCTGCTCTCCCACATCCTCACCAGCACAAAACCAAAAACTATAAATATTAATCAAAGAACACTCATCCTCCCACTATCTTGCCTAAAAACAAAAATAAAAACAAAACAAAACCCCATAACAACTGCAGTTCATTGTGTCTACATTTTAGATCCTTTTCCCCCAGTCCTTGAGGTAGCCACCCTCTTGATTTATCCTCTTCTACTGCTTTGTATTCTCACAACTGGTTGTACGTATAGAAATGTTTACATGTTTTCAAGCTTTACATAAATAAGAAAAACCTGCATGTATTCTTCTCCAATTGCTTTGTTTTATTCTGGAAAACACTGTGTTTATAAGATGCTAATTCATTATTTAGCTCCAACTCATTCTTGTTTTTCATCTTGCAGGACACAAATCACCCCTGGATTGCATTTCCCCATCTAGGAGCTCTTAATTAATTTCATTCATTGTCTTGTATTTTTCCACTGGCTTCTGTGTGGTTTCTTCTAGAGCCTATCTGGCAGATCTCTAATATTTTTTTAATGTTGATTCTGCCCCTAGAGCAGTTTTCATTTCAAACCTGTAGTTTCCCCTTCAATTTCTTTCTTAACCATGCCAGCATTCATTTCCATTAAGTATGTCTTTAATTCTTTTGAGAGAACAGAGGAAATTTGGCCTATTGTTTTTCTTTCCTGAAGTAATTATTATTCTAACACATATTATGTGCCTTCCTTTTACATGTCACATTCCTTTTTCATTATTTTCTTTGTGATTTGTAAGGAAGTTGCATTTTTCCTGCTTCTTATCCAACTTTGATTGGACACAACAATTTCATCTGGTCCTGTCATTTGCCCAATAGCATTTGCAGATTATCATCCTATCTGTTCAGTGTTAACTTGGTTCCCTTGAATGGTCCTTAAGGACCGAAACTGGAGAACTGGGCATTTGAGAGACTATAATATTTTTTCAGTCACTCAGGAACCGGAGGAGGAAAAAGAAGATAAACATAAGTAAGTGGTGAATAGTTGAAAGTCTGGTATGATTACGTCGACTACATATGCTTTTCAGCCAAAGACTTGATCCTTGTAGCAATCAACCCCATTAAGAAAAATATCTCTTAAATTCCTGTCATTCTCCCCACATGGTAAGAAGTGAGCTCCAGAGGAAACCAGAAAAGGGTTGAGGGCTCTTGGCTCACAGGTCTTTTGTTAGCGGTTGGGGTTGGTTCTTACCTCTGTTTAGTCGACTTTTCTCAGATGTTTCAATCTCTGTTTTACTCTTCTCCCCCTTTTCATTTGCCCCCTTTTAAGAGTAAGCCCCCTGGCTGCAGTGTCTCCCTTCTGCCTCCTCTCCTCCTCTGCAGTATGGAAATGTGCTTAGAGTAGGGAACTCATTCCTACAGGTCTCATCTCTCTGAGAATTGTTACACAGGCCTTAAACCCTATAATCTATATCCCAATAAATGCACTGTTTAAAATGGTGGTAGATCTAAGTTAACTCTGTGTTCTTTTCAGCAAAGGTTGAACATCACTTTCTTACCGGAAGATTTTCAGTCGTTGGTAGGAGGTTGTGGCTGTTTTCGGGATTATGGGACACTGAAATAAACATGGAGTTTTCATGGGAAATAAGGGAACTGTGTCCTCAAATGTATGAGTGAGTCATATAATCATCTCAAGAAGGATCTTGCTAAAACTGCAGAGTGGGACCTGAGAATCTGCATTCCTAGTAAGTTCTCCAATGATGCTCACACTGTTCACCAGAAACCGGACTGATCAGGAGGCTCTGTGTTAGTCCAGGTTCTTCAGAGAAGCAAAACCAAGACTATGTAGCAAGAATAAGATTTATTATGAGGAACCGACTCCCATGATTATGGAGGATAGACTCCCCACATCTGCCATCTACAAGCTAGACACACAAGAAGATCTGTGGGTTGGTTTGAAGGTCTGATGAGAACCAGACAGCTGATGATATAGATTCTATTCCAGTCTGAAGACCTGAGATCCAGGAACACTGAGAGTGGGAGATTGAATTCTCAGTTCTAATGGTCAACAGAGCAAAAATCAAATCTTCCTCTGTCTTTCTGTTCTATCCAGAAGTGTTGACCCAGCAATCAGGGCATCTGCTGGCCCAGTCAAGTGGACAAATAAAATTAACCATTACAGGCTATAATCATGCAGCATACAGAGCAAGGAGACATAAAATAGCTGGCCAAAAAGCTGAAAATAACAACTAATACTTATTAAAATACTGACTACACCCTAGCCACAGCACTAAATGTTCTCCGTGGTTGATCCAGCTTCACAATGACCTTGTGAAGCAGGTATCATAATATTTCCATTTTATAGAGAAGGAAGTCGAGGCACAGATTGGGTAACTTGTTTTGAGATTAAACATCTAAGCAATCATAGAACCAAGCACTCTGACTTCAGAGCCTCAACTTGAAACACCATCTCTCAGTACCGACTGAAGGCCACATCTGTTACTCTGTTGAACTACAGGAAGAAACAGCCATGCCATGCGTTTATAAAAAGTACACTTCCTGTTAGTAAAACTGTTAGGAGGCTGGAGAAAGTGATGGGCATTTTCTGTAAAATGTAAAATAGCAAAAGCACTACCTCTAAGGTCCAGGTTAAGAGAGGAGACAATGGAGTTGTCCTAAGGAAAGGAAAGTGACCCATAGCAGTAAGGCTTGAAGAGAAAAAAATACCTCAGTGAGAAAAGAAAAAGCAGAACTCAGTGGCATACTTACTCTTTGATTTAGAGAACGGAGAAAGAACTGCCTAGTAGGATCTTGAAATAAAATTTTTTCAGAAAGTCCCAGAAAAATTCTGTTTGTTACCAATCATAAGGACATGGGGAACTTGTGTGTGCTTTCTTATTTCCATGGGAAAGCGCTATGGCTTCATCACTGGGACCCTGATGAAGTGTTACAGGGAACCCCTCCATCACCTTAGTTAGGGTGTCTTCCTCCATGTTCCCCAGGCATTGGTATATAACTCAGAGTGCCAACTGAAGTCTCCTTCACTCGTTTTATTTTTCTCCATCTCTAGGAGGAGATTTTTTTTTTTTTGGAGAGGGTATAACGAGGCCCTAGTTTGAGGACATTCCTTGAGCTCTGGGCAAGGCAGAATACTCTCTTCATTGAACTTCAGTTTCCATCTTGATGTCACGTCACACTCTTCATTATTGGTTTTCTCTAACGCAGGTTCATCTAAATGCCACATTCTGATGAAGCCTCCCCTAAATTAAGCATTTCACTCTGCACCTTGATCATGACATAAAATATTCGGTGTTATTGTTAGCTTTTGTCAGTCTCTTTACGGCACTAGATTATAAACTCCTGACAGTTATGACTATGTCTTCATGACCTTTGAATTCTCATTAGAGCTGAGCTGAATCCTGCACATTGGTTGATGCTCATAAAATCAGACATTGAATGCATATTTAATAAGGAAGGGGAGGAAGAAAGGGTGAGGTACAGCGATTGTACCTGGATTGGCTAAAATTATCTCAACGGCAGCTTTAAACCAAGTATACAAACTTCAAAGGCCCCTTCTCAAGAGGCCTTTCATATATAAGATATTTTACTGAATACATCATTCAAGAATGAGCCATTTTCTCCTGTTCCTTAGGAAGTGCAGTGTATTTGTTGTTTCACATTGGAGAAGGAGGGACACCAGGAACTAAATGTACCTTTGCACTAAAATCAAAATAAAATCAAAATCTGTAATTTTTACGAAAGGATGGGGTAGTTCAGAAATAGATTGAATAAAATTAGATTAAATTGTATTTAGTTTGAGGGGAAAAACCACACATTGCCTGCTATGGCCACATACCTGTGGGAGCATAGTGAATAAGTACTGTGTTGATGACTGGGGACTACGGATTTATTTTCAAATGGAGTCCATGGACCATGACTGCCCTGTGAGAGGGCCAAGAACAATGCGGTTACTTGCACTCTCCTGTTTCAGGATAAGAGTTTTGTGATTTCCTTCTTTTCCCCTAACACCAATTGTCAGTGCCTTCATTTTCTACAAATTCTCTATTTCTGTCTTGAGACGATCAACTTGGGGGGAAGGGAGTCGTGTACCTTACAGAACACAGAAAGCATGACAATTAAAGAGGAAAAATGTGGATTCCCTAAAAATTCCCTAGCAACTGTGGGCAAGACGAATTATTTCTTCATCCTCTAAAATAACTGTCAGCAAAAAATGACTTGTAGCTGAGTTTACAAAATAAACATAAAATGTTATTAAAACTTTAGGTTCTCAGTGCTCTGTTTACATCTTTTTTTCACTTAAAATTATTTATTGCAGGGCCTCTCCGGTGGCGCAGCGGTTGAGCGCTGGGTTGTAAAGCTGCCCACAGCCTCTGCAGCACTGGTTCAAACTCCGGCTGCTCCCCGGCCACCGGAGGAGGGTCCCGCATGGTGCACAGACCTCTCCTGCCGCCCGCTGCTCCCCTCAGCAGTGTACTTCGTCAGTCTGCCTGTTCTGCTCCCCGCTCTGGCTCTGGTGAATTCTCTCACCCTCCCGCGCTTCTGACTGTATCCAGTGCTTGTATAAATAAATAAATAAATCTTTTTTTTTTTTTTAAAGAATTATTTATTTCACTCATTGTTATTTTTTTCTATGAAGACAATAACACATTCAGATCTAAGATGAGACTCTGAGAATCCAAAATCTTAACAGCAAAACAAAGCACAATAAAATCAAAAACTACTTCTAGAAACTTAAAATATTTAATGGAGCACCTGTTCAGAAAATAAAGTGCCTATTCGGTCAGCACAGACACACAAAAAGAATCCACAAATTGCTGCCAGTTCTTTTTTTTTTAACAAAACATTATGATGTCCTAAAATAGGATGTTTTGGTTATGTTGTCACTATGGGACAAAACCATTTTAATTTTTCATTTCAAGCTCTTCTTCAATCAATCAAGTCCTCTTCTTCACATTCAACCTCCTGGAAGTTTAAGTAAAGAAAGAAGAATTTTGTCTGACCTCTGGCAATAGGCCTTACAAATGGAGAAAACAAATACTGCTCTCTCCCCCAAATCATCTTCTATTTATAGCCTTAGTGTTAGACCACATGTGTTCCTTTTCCATTTCCCCATCAAGTTATCCTGTTGAGAAGTTCTTAGCACCTGGCCCTGAGAAAATGTCCTGAGACCTTTACTGAGTCACTCTTTCACATTTAGCATCTTTTGACCATTAATCACTAATTTTAGAGAAAGGACTTGCAGCCTCACCAGTGATCACTTTTGTGGTTCACTGTGATTAGGGGTAAAGTAAGAGAGGGATAAGGAGAGTAGGAAAAAAGAGAGAAGGGGGGTGGGGAGAGAGAGAGAGAGGCATGAAAATGAATTATGCAATTTTCCTCAGATGAAAAAATGAAGTTAGAAGGCATTGCACTAGCATCTAAATAGAAAATACATTTGTCTCCCCACAATTGCTATGGACTTTTTAGGGAATCCATATTTTTCCTCTTTAAATGTCATGCTTTCTGTGTTCTGTAAGGTACACGACTCTCCCCCCCCCCCCAGTTGATTGTCTCAAGACAGAAATAGAGTATTTGTAGAAAATTAAAGTATTGGCAAAAGGTGTTAGGGGAAAAGAAGGAAATCACAGAAGCAACTTCAACATGCAAGATACATATGAACAAGAGCTATAAAAGAAGCTGATGTGTAACTTGCACAGTCTGACGCACTTCCTATAGTCGACACGAAGTCCTGTAGCTGGACAGACACTCCTGCTCTCATTTGAGACCACAAATGATGGTAAAAACAGCTAAAGTTTATTGACTGGTTATCTACATCAGTCCCATACAGCTCTTACCCATCCTGTCTAGGATCCCCCAAATACTCTAGGCGGACGGTTTTATCCAAAACCCTTAGGACCATGTGTACGTCCCCAAATTCAGCATTTTTCAGATTTCAGTAAGTTATTATGGCGCATGTGCTATTGAGTATGGATCCTTTCCTTGGAGGCTGGAACTCAACCTCATTATTTGCCCAGCACATACAGAAATAGGGAGGAGATGACTACTTCAGGTCAGGTTTTGCCAAACCTATTAAAAAAAAAACCACCACCTGTTTTCGGAGGTTACATTTTGAAGTTGACAACTGGATCTATTATTTCCATTTTATAGTAAAAGATCCTGGAATCAGAGAGGACGCAGTGCCCTGCTTCTTGGCACTGGCCTGCAGTGTTTGGGCTGCATCCCACCAGGAAATCTCAGGTTGCAGAGCCTGTGCCTAAAACCCCACAATCCTGCCCCTCTGGCTCTATTTGGGTGTCTAAGCAAACACAGATGTTCGTTTTTCTGCAGTCCTGAAGACTTAATCTGTTCTCTCTGTTCCTTATTACTTCTCTCTCTGCGACTTCACCTAGAAAATGATGGTAGAAAGAAGAAAAAAAGAAAGCATTGTTTTCCCTTCAGCGATAACAGGAGGCGGCAGCATCAGTCAGGGTCTCCTTATTCCCTTGGGAATTTGAGTTTTGCTGCTGGCAGACAAAGCTGGGAAGAGAGGAAAGGCAACGCGGGCAGAGGTGAGTGGAGGGGGGTGGACAGGAACAGGAACAGGGGGCTGGCAGGGGAGAGGGTAGGGGTGAAGGTTTAGAGAAGGACCCTGGGGTCTGGGATCCAGAGTGATCAAAGCATTAAAACATCCTGATGATTCAAAATATCCGTGCGTCTAAGGGAGGACTGTCTCCTGCCCCACTGACCTCCTCCTTGGGGGGTCAAGTGGACAAAGGGATGTCTTCTAGGAGTGAATGTCACACCTGGGGAGAAAGCCCATGCAGGCTGGTGCAAAATAAACACAAACTGTTGTTATTAAAACTGTAGGTGCTCTGTTTACATCATTTTTCACTTAGAATTATTTATTTCACTCATTGTCATTGTTTTTTAATGAAGACAATAGCACATTCAGATCTTAGACTAGATTCTGAGAATACAAAATTTTAACAGCAAGACAAAACACAACAAAATCAGAAACTACTTCTAGCAACTTATTGACTGGGTTAGCCCAGTGCTGGGTTGACATTAGCTCCATATAGACCAGAATCCAGAGTCAGGGGCTCAAGGGCACAGTTCCAAGATGAGAGTGTGCTACCTACGGATAAGAGAAAACCTGAGTATGACGCTGGACTTTATATCAAGCCAGGAGAATAGGGAGACTGATCAGATTAGCTCTCCAGGTATAGGGGTGACCCTGGTTGAAATCTGAGTTACATTATAACATACGTCATGGTTGACTTTGACATATACACAGGCAAACATGCAGCATCTTAGAACTGTTACTCTATTTTCCCTTCTACATTCTAACAATCTTTCTCCCAGGAGAAAAAGGCTTGTACCTGGAATTACATACACATTTGAAATGCCAGTGGGAGTGGATAGCTTTTGAATGTCTTTTTGATGACTAGCAAAAGAGGAAAAGAGGTGAGAACCATGTTTGCATTTTTATTTGAAAGCCTAATATCTAAACTTAAGCTTGGTGACCAAACTAATGCCTGAAAAAAAAAAAAAAAAAAAAAGGTAAACTCACACCAATCAGTCTCCCACAGACACAGTAACCTCAGTGTCTGCCTTCTGCCCTTCGAAAAGAGGGTAGCCCCACCCCAGTCACTGTGTCTAGTTAGTCTCCTAGATGCTAAGGTGATCTAGGATTAAGTTTAAAGGCAGGATTTTAACATTACCCCTTCTTTCTAGAATGCAAGGCACAATCTGCTAGCTCATCCTTTAATAATATAGTTTTGACCTTAAATGTTAGTTTTTGATAAACTTCACCACCCAGGAGCAAATATAATTAGTCAATTTTTATATAGGCTGTTTCCAACTTGGAAACTCCAAGGAAAAATCATCTCCTCCAAGGAAAAATCTCTACTCCAAGGAAAAATCATCTCTGTACACAACAGGCACTCCTTAAATGTTGGAGATTTGGAAAGTATATGAAAAATCTACCCCCTCTCTTGGTTCATATATTTTGTCAGGTGCTCAAGCCTAAACCAGTAGATATGATTTTAAATATAATGTAACTAGGGGCATACTCTTCTGGTGTAATGATAGCCACTGTTAAAGAGTAGTTTTGGGGGCCTCCCTGGTGGCACAGCAGGTTGAACACAGCGCTATGAAGCTGTCCGCAGCCTCTGCGGCACCGGTTTGATTCCTGACTGGCCGGGGAGATGCCCACGTGGCGCAGCAGACCTCTCCTGTCACGCCCACTGCTCTCCTCAGCAGTGTATTTCGGTCCTTCTGCCTGTTCTGCAACCTGCTCTGTCTCTGGTGGATTCTCTCACTCTCCCGCACCTCTGACCTGCACCCCAGTGCTTAAATAAATAAATAAATCTTTAAAAAAAGGAAAAGAATTGCTTTAAGCTTTCTTCTATCAAAATCTGTGGCCGGGCATCAGAAAAATATTAAATGTAGATAGACAGATAATCATCATTCTTTCCCTGCACTAATCTAAGGCATACATGGGCACACACACACACACACACACACACACACACACACACACACACACGACACTCAAACATAAACACAGATTTTCCTTTCCTGTCATGTGTTAAATTGTATCTTCTCTCCTCTTCCCAGTGCTAATCCTCTAACCCCCCAAACTCCACTCTCCTGTAAGACACCCACATACCCTCTCCCCTCCACATGTCTGTCTTATTCCCCCAGAATAAATTTCTAGTAAAGTAAAAGTTTTCACAGAAAATGAAGATTATATTAAGCCAGAGTTGTACTTGAGATACTGAAATATATTTTTATTCTAATAACACCCTAAAACCTTTCAACTATGAAAGAGTCAACTAAATAACTCCATTTCAATTAGCTTTATCAGAACTTTAATTATTGCCTAACACAAAGTATTACATCAAATGACTAAATTTAAAAATAAGCTTGTCCAACCACACATTTAGATGTTTTTGTTTTATTCTACACAGTGGAGTGTTTTCCTATCTAAGTCGACAAGTTCAGCGTGAGTAGGTGGAAGAAAAACAAAGGACACTCATTAAGAAATGAAGGCAGGATTTTTCTCAGGAAAACAGAAGGCAAAAACATACCTTTCAAAGCCAGGAAATCATAGCAGCATTTTGATAAGAGAATGAACTTTAATCTGCAAAGATGAATCTGAGAAATCTTCTGGGAGAGAGGCCACAGATTATTGCAATAAATATTATTAGCAGATTCACAAGGCTGTAATCACTCTCTGTATCCATGATATTGAGTTACAAATTAACATGGTTATTTTATTTGTGTTCCCAGACTTGACATTAGGGAAATTTCTTTGTGACCCTATCGTCATTAGGCAAATACTTACAAAATTTTGAAATAATTAAGAATGTAAACGTCTGGAGTTTGAGTCCATGTAAATGACCCCTCCCCAAATCCCAGGGCATCTGTGGTAAATACTTGATTTGGATAAAATACTCCTTTATGTGAAATTCTACATAATAATATCATTGTTTCTGAAGGCACATTTTCCCTTTTTTCACTTTCTCTTCCCTTTGAACCTCAATCTCATCCTGCCATTTTCTAGTCAAATGTGAGAATTATCTGGTTAATATTTAGAGGCATAGAGAAGGAACCTATCTCAAACCCAGAAACAGATTTCTGCCTCATCTTAAGCTTTGTTTAAACTCTGAGATGAGAATCATATCTGAATGACTTGGCCTTCACCTTGAAATGCTAAAAATACTGATTCAATTTTTATACAGCAAAAGCAAGATAACCTAGACTGGATAGAAAGCAAATTTCAAACTGTTTTGAAGGAGATACTTTTACTCCTAGGACTACAAGCTTCTAGGCTGAATTCATAGCAAAACACGTTTAAGAAAGTTACATGTGCATCACCTTTGATAAGGAATGCAAATATTCAATTGTATACCCTAACCCCAAGTACGTTCTGTCACTCAAGAATATACCAGGTACATGCCAGCACCAAAAAGAGTAAGGAGTCCATGATTTTTGAGTGTATGATGAAGGTAATACAAACTTGCTTTTATCTCCAGTCTCATCCATGAAATGACAGGGCTCTAAATAACTAGTCCCTGTACTGTAATCTCAGGATCTGTCAGGAACAGGCGTTCTGGATAACTGAATTTTCCAGTTATCTAAGTGTAAGAAAGTCCTTTTTGTTTCCAATGTTTGCTTTTTAGCTTACCCAGGGATACATCCCAACAAGACACTGAGCACCTTGCTGGGCCTGTATCATTAGACTGAACACCAGTTCTCATTTCATATTTATTGAATAGAGTTTAAACATATAAGACTTTAAAAAAAAATTCAGATCTTATCAGCCTGTTGATTTGGGTTTGCCATTCTCTCTTAAATGGGGGGAAGAGGGGTTAGAAAAACTCAGCAGGTTTTCCAGCTATCAAAGTTGTGCTTATTCCTGTGGCATATAATACCAAAAAAAAAAAAAAAAAAGTAAAAAATTACTCAGAAGAGCAACTGCCAGAGCGCCCAAGTCTGCCCACTGATAATGATGCATCTGGGAGAGTTGAGAGCCTGGATGACTCTGGAAATCACGGAATTATTTGAATGGAATGTTCTTTTCCCAGATATCTCCTTGGCCGTTTCCTTCAAGTTTCTGCTCAAATATCACCTTATCAGTGAGGCCTTCCTTGACTTAAAATAGCAACCTGCCATTCACTACCCCTCCTCCCTGCCCCCCAGCACCCCATATATTTCCACAGGGCTCTCGCACAGGGCTGCACCGTGGCGTGCAGTCACAGCATCAGCACAGCAGCACTGCTCCTTAAAACTACCCCTTTCTGAAAGATCACACATCTTAGTGGCTTCTTTCAGTCCCCCACTTGGAGGGCAGAAATTTTGGTTCACTGCTCTATCTCCCATAGCTTAGAACAATTCTGAACACAAAGTAAGTGCTCAATAAATATTTATGAATGAACAGATCAACTAATTTTAGAATCTTCTGCAGTCTGGTCTAAGAATCCCTGGCTTTCAAGTCTTCCTGACTAGTGGGCAATTCAGACATGAATGCAAACAATCATAAACCAATGGGACCAGAAAGCAGACCAGAAAGATGTGATATTGGTTAAGAGCTGGTGTCTGACCTCAGCCAAACCTGAATTCTAGCCTCAAATTGGCCGATAGCAGTATGACATCACTCTACCATGATCAGAGTTGACTACAGGAACAAATGTCTACCTACCCTTAAAGGTGTGTAACAAAGAGTGAAGGAATGCACACAGGAGAAATCTTTACTTCTGGGCTGCAAGCATTTAGTAGAATTCATGGCAAACCACATTTAAACAAAGTACATTTGCACTCTCCGTTGATAAGGAATGCAAATAACCAAATTTATACCCCAACACCGAGTATTTTCTATAGCATGTCTACACAAAGTGCCGGCAGCATCAGGTCAGAATTTCACAGAATCAGAGCAGCAGAACAGAGGGTCTAGAGCTAACTAGTGCTACTGGGAAGACTTGATATTAAGAGACATGAAGGAAAAATCATTCCAACATGTGTACAATGAAAACACCCTTTTGAATTTTCCTGTGCTAAATGCATGAAACATTTTTTAAATAAGGATTCAACTAGTGATATGAAGATGTAATCAGACAGTGGACTTCTCTAATTAGAAATGTGTTGTTGACAAGTCTCCACAGAGCAAATTTGGCTAAAACCTTCCTTTCATCTTCACTTGAGTTGCCATTCTTTCCAAAATGGTGTGGGTGGGGTGGGGAAAAGCCCTGAAATATTAATACTGCAGAGAAAGAAATGTTTAAGTCATTTACCACCATCACTTCAGCAGCAAAGTCTTTACTAAACAGAACACACTGACCTTAAGAAAAAAAAGTTGATTCAAGCTCAGATTCCAAGTCAGACAGTATAGGGAAAAGACTTAATTTCCTTTTTAATCATTGGTGATTTATCTCCTCTTCCTAATCCTCAGGAGATCCCAAACTCATGAACAGTCTCTTTAGAACAAGTTTTGGCATCTCTGCTTTCAAGAATCTTTAAACACAATGATTCACAGTTCTTGAATTCAATCATTTTCACGACTAATTCTACTATAACTTAGGTCAATATTCTAACTGCTCATTGGCAAGTGGAGTTGAGAATTTTGAGATGAAAGGAAGTATTCAAGGCTAGGACTCAGCTATAAATATAAATTTAACAGTTATCTTACCGGAAAAACCTACTCTAAAGTGACACAATCAGACTAAAAGTAGGGGGAGCATTATGGAAAGTTGGCATTATCACAGTCTTTGGATTGATCAAGATTGTGACGTTTAGGCTAATAAACAACAACAGGCAATCCTTAGTAAGCTTGTGAGTCAGTGATAGGGATATGACTCAAATTTTACTATTCATTTTGAAACACTAAAAAGCCATAGCAAATTGGACGGGGACGCACTATATTAGTAACCACTAAATCATAACTAGTTGAAAAGCAATGGTTTCTTCTGGCGACAATTTGCATCATGTTTAAAGTAACCATTACTGCATGTTTAGGAAGCAAAAATAGTTATAAAAAGAGAGGAAAAACAACTTATTTCTAATTTGAGGCCTGGCTCCACAACTGTATTTCATAAACAAATTTTAAGTGCCCCAAAAAGGAATTTTCTGGGGTGGTAGAAAGGTTCTGTATCTTACTTGGAGTGTGGATTACATGGGTGTATGAAAGTCACTATACAATTTACTGCAGAAAATGTTTACATGAATTTAAAGAAAAAAATTTTTAAATGGCCCACACCTTTTTAAAAGTTAGGTTCAAGAAATACACATAAAACGTAAACTAACAATAAAACTACTCTTTTAAATTCGACTCAAATACACACCCACGGCAAAAATGACAAGTGCTATAAGAAGAAAATGTGTAAATACTCAAAAATGTTTCTTTCAATTGTGCTATTTCATATACCGCAAACATGCATCCAGTCTAGCAGCTCACACTAAACTCCAACTTTCCAAGCTAGACCTTTAAAGCATGAAAGTCATTGATATCTTTAACAGAACAAACCCTAACAGCCTAGCTGTCCTGTAAAACTCTTTTAGTCCTAGTTGGGTTCCTTTCGAACTGAAGGTGCTCTATCCTCTTGACGTGTTCCTCAAGAAGTCCACAAGCCGCTAGCTGCAGTGCTTTTAGTCAAAGAGATAAGACTCTTTACATGGCCTGTAACAGTGAGGTGCCTTTATGTCCTGGCTGATGCTTACAGCCCGGGTTTAATTATTAATAGCACCATGTTTTCCTCATATGTCTCAGTCTGGATGATAAATTTATTCATCAAATTATATGGTCACTCTTCCTGTAAAGTCCCACATGACTTGGCCTCATTTGCGTAACTGCCCCCCAGCGCAGTGCACACTGGATTTCTTTCAATACCTTCCATTCACTATACATTCTGTTCCCTCTTCCCTGGCTTCTTAAGCTCCTACTCATGCTTCAGATCTTAGCTCGTGTCTCTGCCTCTAGGAAGGCTTTCTAAGGCAGACATCTCTCTCTGTAAGGTCGACAGTGCTCAGGACACCATGCAACCGGTTTCTTTTCCATTATCTGTCCCGGGCTCCATTTTTACATGTTCGGTAATTTTCATCATTAGGCTTTAAGCCCCTTGAGGATACAGTCAGTCAGTTTTTATGCATTATCAGTTCCTTTAGCACAGTATTTGGCACACAGAGGTACATGTTAAGAATGTGTTAAATGAAAGGACAGGTATAGGACAAAACATCATTTATTTCAACCATTAGAAGGATCCCAGGAGACTTATTAAAGGACATGGTAATGGGGGAAATTCAAGAATCTAGAGCTTGTATGTTTCAGTATTATGTAAGTGACCCCATCTTTAACTCTATAATCCTAACTACTATCTGGCAACACTGGCCACCTATCCCTCGCTTTAACTAGCTCCAACCTCTCATTCTTACAGCACAATCTTAAATATTATAGAAACACACTGACTAATTTACAAGGCTCCACACAACTCTAAAGAGGATCTGAACCACACTGGGGCTTTCAGATGCAAGACTTCTGAAAAGGATCAAAGGAATTTTGCCTGGAAGTCTCTTGAGTTCCTTTAAAAATGGGACCCTTTGTTTCCTAGACTGTTGCAAAATAAATTAGCAAGAAGCTCTGCTGACTCTGTACCTGCTTCACTGAGGTGTGCAGTAACTGCTCTAGACAACACAGCAGCAAGCCATTTGATAAAGATCTTCACCTAGAAAAAGGGAAATGAGTTTAAACTAAAAAGAACATGTGATCACTGACTCATCTATGACTGACTAGAAGAAATCAATTACATGATTAGTGATTCAAGCAAACATTGCATCAGGTTACATCACAAGAAGAAACTCAAACCTGAACTGATAACTTATAAAAAGGTTGCTTTTCTTTGCAGGGAAGGAAGTACTCACAGCACTCTAGATTAGGAAGAGATTGAGAACCACTGAGTTTCATGTGAAAACCAATGTTTGAAAATCTCTTGCAAAAGCATGCTCAAATACAAATGGCTTGAAGAACTGCAAACCCTGGGAAAAGTCAACTTTATTATAGCAAAGGGACACTGTGAGGATTAAAGAAGATAATGGATGTAAATGTGCATTGTCCAGGGCTGCACTGATACACATTTGATAGTGTCACTTCATCTCCCATTTAAGGTGTCTTCAACATAGACAAAAGACCTGAAGCATTCATCCTTTACTGAGAAAATAGCTCTGAAAACCAATGTTAATGACCCAGCAGAGGAAAGCCTATAAAATAAATATGCAAAGCCCAGGTCAACTGTATTTCCATCCTTAAAATGGGGAAATAGGGGGGGCAGAGGGTAACAACTGAATACCCTTCTTATATTATTTCAAAAATACAAGTATATTTCTTACAACTACTGGCTAACGCAGGCTAAAAAACTCTAAAGATAATCACAGTGATGTCATCAAAATTTCAAGAAAACAATCTGCTGTTTGCCTTTATGCTATGAGAATCCCAGTTCCAGGAATCCAGCCATTCTTGCTAGATGCTTTCCTACGTTTAACCTTGACAACAGACTTATTTTTAGCCTCAGTTTTACCTAACAGCGAGGGGCTCAGAGAAGCTAAGCAACTTATCCCAAATCATAAGCTGAGAGCTGGTACATGCCTACATTCCAACTCATTCTTCTGAGTCCAAGAATAATATTCTTTGTACTAAATCCCAATTGCCTCCTAAGAACCGAAACCTAGTTTTAAAGACAGTTCTGTGCCTGCTGGGCATGGAGAGCGAAAGGATTTCAAGGCTGAAATAACCAAAGATGTCTAACTAGCAATGAGAAGTGAAAACATGTATGTTCCAAAAATGTGAAACAAGGTAAATAAATCATACACAATATACACCAGTTTTATAAAGCTTGGTTTCTAAGATCAGAAAGACCCGAGTTCAAATGACAAATTAGCTATTCACTAGCTGTTTGGCTTTGGGGCATATTACTTAAACTCCCTTAAGCCTCAATTTTCTGTCCACAAAATAAAGATTAAAAAATACTGGCCTACCTACCTGCCAACCTGATCCAGTTGTTGGAAGGTCAAGTAAGAATGTATATTGGTAACTTGAAGGCTCACAAGTACAATCTATAGGAAATACAATTACATTTAGTCTGTTGACTTGAAGAAACAAAACTGCCATAAATTAAGACTGGAAAACATTCAATCTGGTTTATAGTGCAATTAATGGTCAAATATTATTTTAGTTTACATGCATTTATAGAATGGATATTTTCAAAAAATTTCTTAGTAATCTTTCCTCTATAAAAATGTAGGAATTCCTCAGAATGAGAGGGTAAAAGTACAGAGGTCTTAAGATGAAGAATAATTGCCAAAACTAATTTAATCACTGATCTACAACATTAACTCAGTTCTTTTACCATGTAATAAATGAAAATACTACACCGGCTTAACATGTGAGAAGAAAATGTCTAAAAACATAAAATATGAATTATAAGAGTAATAGATAGGAGCATGAGTTGGTTCTAACAGTTAATTCTGGGTATCTGTTGGCTGTAAAAGGTAGCTTAATTTTACAAATAAAGACTTCAGCAATTAAGCTAAAATTAAACAAGATCATCCTCTTTGGATTGCTACAATAGCTTCTACTTTCAGACTCCTAATTTTTAAAATAATCATGAGTTACTCTTAGGAGGGCCAAACACTAATCTCCTGTAGTAATGACCTAAAGAAACAGCATCTACTAAATATTTTGGAGCATGCACCCCATCAAAAATTGTTAGTTATCCCCATGGTATGCATTTGTAAAATGCACCGTGTACTTTTGCATACACACATGAAAATGTATGTAAAAATATTATAAAGGAATGACACAAAACGACTTTGGGGATGACATGTCCTGAGCATTAAAAACAAATGCCCCATGGGTAAGTAATCTTTCGTCTATGTTGCAATCTGAAGTAACAGTGTTTGCTGAAGCATTTTCTAAATACAGGAATGCAGTTAATGCCATGGTTTCTTCCTGCCTGGTGGTCCCTCCTGTGATGTTAGGTGTCCAGGCTGTCCTTAATCATCCTTTCATCAGGAAAGAGGTCAAAAATGGCCTTCAAACCTTAAAGGTACAAGAAGCTGAAATCAAGGGATGTCTAACAGCCTTAAAAAAAAAATACGCTGCTGTCCTAAAATACTGAAAAGTAAAAACATTAAGCACTATTTATTAATTTAAAATTGCCTTTTGAGTCCTCCCCCAGCCCAATTTCCACTTAGCATGGACCATAAATCTTACTACCACTTTGACTTGCATGTTCACAAATTGAGTGCAGACTTTGTCCCAGATCCATGAATTACAGTAGTATTTCCCAAAGTCTCTGCCAAAGGACTTTGCTGGACAAACCTCTTTTGATAAACCTATGGCTGCAGCAGATGCATTTTTTATTACCAATCCTTTAAATTCCTCCATCTCAGTTAGGTTTCCTGTTTTCCTTTCCCACATTCTTTCCTTTTTTTATCCAACCCTAGTCTTGAATCACTTCATCTTTCAGTATTATCTGCTATAATTATAGAGAATTCCCAAGAGAACACCGCATCTTCAACACAAAAATGTTAAATATCACGAATAGCTTTATATAAAAGTCAGAAGTTGAACTCGAAAATATTCCTTGTGAGATTATTCATCGGTGAGATGACAGAATTTTTTTTTCAAATTAGAATCCATTTACCTATTCCTGTTTGAAACACTGGGTAGTGCAAAAAGAAGGGTATAAGCCATGTTAAAATTGCAATTCAAAAAACTGGTGTCAACTATACATGACAAATTGATGAAGAAAAATGGTGTCAATCTTCACTAAATGTGAGTATGTCTTACATGTTTAGGAGCATTTCAGAAATACGAAAGTTAACATCTTGTTTAACAATGTTCCTTAACCTTATGCTATTCGCAGAAGAAAATACAAATATCCATAGAAATAACCAGAAATTATAACTCATAATATATTCCAAGTCTATTCCTCGTGTATATTTGTGTAAATACCTTAAGAACTCAGTTAAATGGTTCAGTTTAAGTATAAACTATTTTACTACAAAGTAGTTTTTCAAACTTACATTCTAACCATGAAAAATAAACTGTTGTCCAGCAGTCATATGTAAAGTTCAACTGCAGAGACAGAGCTGAGACTAAACTGGAAACTACATGCCTTCAGATAAACAAGAAATCTACTCAGTTTTAGATTATCCAATACTTTTTGAATTCTCCTCTGCATAGATCAAACAGTTGGCAAATTGTCCCCACACAGCTTACCAATAGCATCTTATCACATCATTTGCTAATAGAGGTGCAAAGCAAGGTATGTTTAGCCTTCAATATACAAAATACTGCTTCAGCTATCATATTTCTTTTCTGTAAAGGGGAGAACCAGAATGTTTAAAAAAATCACTAAAGGGGAAAAAAATATAACAGCAGATGTATTTGTTCCCAAGATTAAAGGGAGATTGAAAACCTCTAGTCATTAAACACTGTAAGAGTCAAGAATACTGTTTTCTTTTAAACTTAAAGGCCAATTCCAAGATCTGTAATACCTATAACAAAACAAAATGGAAATTTGTGAGTTATAGTAACTTAAGGAAGCCATTTGTGCAACAGTACCAGAAAGCAATTTTCTGGTGGCCTTTCCAGTCTACTACTACAGAAATACTGCAAATTAAGGGTAAGGACATGTGATTCCCATTCCAGATTTCAGAGGGAAACAGCCACATTATTCTCTAGGAGCTAGGAGAACTCTTGCCATACACATGCTTTATCATTACACAGAGTACTTACATTTGGAAAAATGGAAATAACTTTTAAACTGTGAAAATTCAAAGTAACATTCCTAAACTTACTGCCAGTAACTATGAATTCCAGGTGCCAATGGCAAGTAATAATTTTGAAAGCAGTCGTCATTTCTTAAAAGCATCTCTAAGAAACTATTTTTTAAAACTCAGGTAGTGTAAAAGCCTTTTAAATTATATCACTACTAAAAAGCACACAATTTGGTATAAATAACTACCTAAGTAGGCCCGGCACACACATGCATCTGCATAAGGCAGACACTCAAATGTTTTTATCAAAACAGCCAGGCAAAACATCCCCCAGAAGCAATGAACTAGAAATATCAATGAACTGGAAATATCAAACAGCTACTGTAGACAACTGTCTGGGGAATGTGAGGTTTAAAGTCACAGGAAACAGCTGGATGCTAGGTCTCAGTGACGTCTGAAAGCCTTTTAAAGATGAACTTCACAGCTCCTTACATGGCAAACATCACCTTCGTTCTAAAATAAAGTTCTCTTCCCACCAAATTTTTCTTACAGTAACAAAAAGATTTGATGTGAAGACCTTCAAAAACAATTCATTTGAGAAAAAGGCTAAGACAAGTTTTAGGTACTAAAATATATTCCCACTCAAAAAAAAAAAAAAATCCTAAACTGTCTAGAAATCAACCTTACTTTGCCTTAGGTCGAAATGATCGAATGTGCAAAGCTTCCTGAGTTATGAAGCTCCAAAGGAGTTTCCCAGATGAAATGCATTTGGTAAACAAAAGGAGTCAGCATCGGGGTGAGACCTGTGTGAAAACTGTTAACTACCAGTTGTTTTTCATATTTTTGTAAATTCAAGCTTCAAAATCTGGGGGGCACTACAAGAGACTGAAAAAGAAAACCACAATGAATTACTAACAGTGGTCCATGTTTTGTGGTTATAAACTCTCAAGGACGGCCTGCCAGTACGGGCACTACTTCTATTCCAAATGCCGGCATATTCCACTGTGTATTCCCATACAGTTTACAGCCAGACTAATTTATATTTATAGTTAGAAAATAATTCCCAAATTTATCACTCATTTTAGGTAATTACTGATTTCAAGTAGCCTAGGTTGCATATTCTAGCCTGAACATGTCCACTTGCATATTAACAAGTCACTACATGCTGTTACACAACTGTACAGAGAATTAAAAAACTCAAAATTTCTGTCAATTTTCACCCAAAACACCACACTATCCTCTACAACCAAAGAATTACCAAGTCTTTGTACTGTACGTAGTGGTGGAGTAAACGACACTGCAGCAAATGCTCATTTGGTCATTGAGATTCCTAGAATTTATCAGAAATAAGTCTGAATGAGACTCTTTGACGACCAGGAATCAAAAACATCATTTCAACTTTGAGAATAAAAATTCATCAACATACCTTTTGTTGGGATTCCAGCTTAAGTGATTTCTAATGTAAATCTTGCAGCTGATGAAAAGCAAAAAGCAACCAATCTCTCTGCAGTAATTAGCCTGTTCTTTTAAGACTATAGGTCATACATATGCCCCAGGATTTTCTAAATGAACATGGAATCCAAGGGGTAAAATAATTGTTTTTCAAAGGTGGGCGAAAACAGAACATTTACATCTTCACTTCAACAGGGAAGCAATGAAATGTAATCCTTTGAGTATCACTCTTTTTGATAGATGTTACCTTTGTCTCTTATCCTCATTTCATGAGATTAGCCTGGGAATGTGTCCATGTTTTGACTTTATGATTTTTCTTCTAAAAAAAAAAAATGTTACCCCTGTGTTTCCTCTAACATCTAAAGATGTATTGACAGATCATCTTTACTCCTTATCCATGTTTTTCAGCATGACCAGTGTGCAGCTGACGTTCACACAGCTTACAGAACCTAAGTCTTCTGAGAAATACTTTTGCTAAACCTCTATAATCATGACAAGAGATTGATTAAAATGCCAAGATAAGAAACAATTTATTATAGAGAGAAGAAAAATTTCTCATCCAAAATATAGAAATCTGTACAACTTTGCCACAATCAATATACATGAACTGTACAAATTTACACCAGTTCATAATTTACCAAATAAAAGATGACTAACAAAGTTCACAAAATAGATGGTGGTTTGTGGAAAAGACTTTTACCCAATTAAGTACAAGGAAAGTTACAAACCAGACCTCCACTTTCTAAAAATAAGAAGTTTACTCAGTCTTAGAAAACTACAAGCTAGCAAATGTACAGAGAGCTGGCTGGTGCTAACACCACAGTTGAGACAGTGTCTTTTTAAGGGTCTTTTTTTAAAGCCTGTTTGCCATGGCAGATTCTGGTCACTTGCTACTTTCAAGGCCAAAAACACAATACAAGGTCTGACCATTTCCCCAGGTCATGCTTACTAGTTTGTCTTATGTACATTTATACATATTTAAGTGCTAGGTAAAAGTCTTGTCATAAATTTTCCAGTACTACCATGTTTAAAATGTTGAGCTTTCCTATTGAGCTGCCAAAAAGGTTAACAATTATCAAGTGTAATAGTGCAAATTTCCTCTGCAAGGTCTACTGCAGAGAAAGGTACCTTAAAATAGATCTGCGCCAAGGTACTGATGAAAAACTTTAGGTAGACCGTCTGGGAGAAACTGAAACCACCCTAGGACTTCACTCCCTAGCAAACAAAGTGATCATTTACTTGGACTCACAGGCTATTAAATCATTGAAAGGTACTGTTCAAACTATGGCACTGTCACTTAAAAAAATTTTTTTACCACTCTATCTTGTGCCAGATCTTCACAGCTGTGACATGGTTTAAATTTCATCATCCATCCCCAAGAGGAGCCCACCCAAAGCAAAAATCAAATTTATCCATCCATTATAAGATGATCCATCCATAGACTATATCTTAACCTGATACAGTCATCATATTGTAGTTTTTGGAAGGGCTTGTTCTGCCCAAGAGAAGTTCCTCCTTACAGCTGATTCTGCTGTCTACCATTTGCACGTTGGTGCTGTTTTGAGTGCTACCTCCTGCTGGCGAGGCTTCATACAGCACACAGATGGAGCCATCCTCTCCGATTCTGTAGGACACTTCGTAGGGATCAACCCAGAGTGTGAGTTCACTTGGGAGAAGCCTGAACAGCTCCTGACTGCTCAGTCCAATCCGCTGTGCTGCCTGTCCAATCAGAGGATCCATTTTATGGTTGATGCGGATACAACGGTAACCTGATCCCTTGCACGGCTTTTCTGGGAACCAGTGATGTTTATAATGTTCTACAGAAGAGAAGAGCAAAGAAACAATGCTTAGATCGTTACAGTGAGCGCCCCCCTCCAGGCTCCCTCTCCCGCTGACGCCTTGGCGAAGTGCTCATGAAAACTAGCAACTTTTCAAACCGCCAGGCACTGCTTTCATCCCCGAGCCTGCGCGGGGCTGCATTCAGAGCCGGGGCAGGATGGATTTGGGGGCGCAGAGCAGCAGCACGGGACGGGGCCCCCAACAGCCTCCAGGAACCCCGTGCCTGGAGCGCCCAAACCAAGAACCCGGCGCGCAGCGCAGCGCAGCGCGGGCCAGGCGGGAGCCTGTTTACTTTCTCCACCCCGCCCCCGCCGCACACAATGGGGTTTATGGCTTTGGGGAAGAGAAGCGCCACCGGACTGTTAACCCCAAAGGGAAGAAAAACAAGCAACCCTAAACCACGCTTTGGGCAGGGCTGTAATTGTCCGGGTGACAAATCCGATGATTAATGGGCACCGAGGTAGGAGGCGCAGAGCCGGCACGTCCGTCCGGCGCTGGCTCGGGGCAGCGGCGCGGCTGCCCACCCCTGGGCTTGGGGCGCCGGGCTCCCCACGGCCGGAGGGAGACGTCCGGGTGGGAGGCGGCGTCGAACGCACCCCAAAACCCACGGCTCCTTTGTCCCCCAACCCGCGGACGGTCCGGGGCCCGCGGCTCCCGCCGGGGTGGGCTTTAGTTTCTTTGTTGCGCGTCTGTTTTCTGCGCCCCTCAGCGGGCCAGGCGCGGGGGGCCGGGAGGGGAAAGGAGGGGGCGCCCTCGACCCAGCCCCCCAACACTCGCCCCGGCCGGACCCGCCGTTAGCGGCCGCCCAGCGCGCCAGCTCCCGTCCCGCGCGGCCCCGACGGCCCCGGCTCCGGCCCCGGCCGCCGCGGGGGGTGGCGGCCCGCGTCCCCCCGAGTCCCCCCGCGTTCCCCCGCGCCCGCCGGCGCGCCCCGCTCACCTGCCAGCAGCTCCTGCAGACTCTGGCTGAAGGTCTGCAGCTGTCGCTCGCTCGTGAGCCCCTTGGTGCGGAGGAACTTGGAGATGAAGGACACGGCGGCAGCGATCTCGCCTATCATGGTGGCGGCCCGGGTGTAGAAGGGATGCATGGGGGCGGCGGGCGGGGGCGGCCCGGGGCGGCCGGGGCTCGGCGGCGCGGCCCCGACGGCGGAGGGGCCACCCCGGGCTCCCTCACGGGTCAGAGGGCTGAGAGGAAGAGGGCGTG
>NC_140083.1:19260265-19396774 GCF_964194135.1 Talpa europaea | reverse complement strand
GAGGCCTGAGACGGGGGGGCGGGGCGGGGGGCCGGGGTGGGGGGGGGGGAGCGAGGGTGCGCGTGTGAAAGCTCCGCCCCCCCGGTTAGGCTCCTCCTTCCCGCCTCAGCCGCCGGGGACCTGTGCCAGCGCATCCTCTGCAAGAGCGCGCTGCCCGGGCGCGCCTGCGAGGAGGCTTAGGGCTGGGCAGATAAAAGCCTCTTTTCTCGGGGGGGGGCCCCCCCTTCTGTCCGCGGCGCCAGCCCCCTCAAGTATTCGGTGTTTCCCTCCCGTCCTAGCTCCGGAGCTACGTGGCTGGCTCCCCAAGCTGCAGGAGCGTGCGGGGCCGCGGGATGGGGGTGCGGGGGGAGTAGATCCGGGAGGCGCGCTTTGGGGGTGCGAGAAAAAGTAGGGGGAACAGGCTCTCTGAGGCGTTCTGCAGACTCTGGGAACCCCGGTCTCCTCGAAGCGGTGCTGCCTACACCCCGGAGATGGTTCTGCTCCATTCTGGGGGAGGAGAGGGGGGTGTCTTTGTAAAAGTTCAATTGCAAAATAAAAGGGTAGTAAACCTTTTGTGGTTGCTGTTTCAGTAACTCCGGGAGTCAAAGGAGAGAAGAGTTGGAGGCTTTTCTGAATCCTGCGGCTGGGAGAGCCAGTTTTTGAAGCTAAATATAGTAACGTGGATCCTGTGTTGAAAAAATTTGGTTTGTATTTAAAAAAATGTGTATAATGCATCTTCACCCGTTTGTGCACAAAGCCAGAGGCTGTTTACATTTTTTTTTAGGTTCCAAATGCTGGCTGGACCATACCTTTCTATCGCTATTTGTGAAAATAGAAGGGAAAAAAAGGATAAAAATTGAAACTGGGGAATGTATTAGGTGTAAACATTAACGTTTATTGGAAATCGTACTTGCAAAACTTTGAAAGAAACATACTGGTATGAAAGCATGAATATGCTAAAACGATTAGACCTAAGAGAGGGTTAACCTAAAACTCCAGGAGAAAAAAAGCAGGAGGAAAAAAAAAGATGGTGAGGCGGGCAGATGGAGAAAGCAAACAAGAGGCAGAAGTTGAACGCCACCAGATGGAAATAAATACCCTGAGCTTAGTTGATCATCAATATTGCAAAACACACTACTTTGAGGTTTTGTTTTGTTTTTTTAAATACTGAGCCAAAGGTATAGAAATGAAGTAAAAGTAAAACTTGTTATAAAGCAGGAGAAAAAGTTTTAATGTTTACATGATATATGTAAAACTGAGTGTGAAAGTACAGGATATTTGTTTATTCATACCCAATAATTAGTTAATTTCATGTCAAATAACCAGTATTTGAAGACAATATTGTTAAAAGCACTGCCTTTTGTGGAAGTATTAATTTTCTTTCAATAAATGCGTCAATAAATGCATCTGAAACTTTACAGATAGCACTGTGCTTAAAATCAAGACCATGAAAATTACTTCCCTAGGAGAATGAAACCTCTTACTATAGGAAGCAGAAGTAAATCCTTGAAATCATCGTAGCTCTAAAACAAGATACTCCAATATCACTCCAAACCCAGTATTCCCCCACCCCACCTTATTTTTAATTGTGTGTGTTTCCTCCTTAAATCACTCCTTTACTAGACAAATAAATTTAACAAATTACTTTTACCTGGAGGCTCTGGGATCATTCAGAAAAAATACTAAAATGAATATTGGTCCTAAATGCTAACCTTAGATAGTGCATAATGTTATTTGCTAATGGTTTTCAATTTCATAGTTAATATATGTTTAGCAGCATTTTCCCAGAAATTTAGTCAGGGTCTTTTCATCCAAGAAACAACCTGCGTTTCTCTATAGTTTTTGAATTATAGAGCCCCTTTCTCATGTTGCTGTGATTCTAGCTACAATTCCAACTCAGGGCTCTGTGTCCTTAGGCGAGTCACTTAACCTCTCTGTATAGTATTCTAAGAAACAAAAAGTTTTCCTAATGACTGAATAGGAACTACATTTAGACTACTTAGCAGCTATTTAGCACTGTCTCCAGCACTAAGTAAACATTAAGTATATATATTAGCAGGCTTTTATTATCATCAGGTAATTTGGTAATATATTACCATCAAATCAAATCCTAAAACCTAGATAATGTTTACTCAAAGCACCGAACTGTCTTAGGAGTTCTATCAAAACAAATTCAGAAAATGAACCTGAGTTTCAAAACAAGTTTGAAAGTGAAAACAAAAATGTCAGGTCTTTGGAAACAGTGCTTAAGAATTCAGACAGTACTTTCTGTAGAGGTAACTCTAGAGTGTCAAAGGGCTGGGGATTTAATGTACCTGTCCCTCAGCTCAAATGTTACTAGAACAGTTTGCTTGGGACTAACAAATCAGAGTTCCTTATAAACTTTTTGTGTATTGTATTTTAACCAAAAAAAGAAAAGAAGAAAGAAAATGATAAGCATATATATAGGCTAAGAGGAAGAACTTCTTTCTATGTTTCATAGAGTAGTAAAATATAGGGGATCTACACAAGGTTGAAAATCTTTTCTTCTGCCAAAGTTTTTTTTTTTTTTTTTTTATTAAATCACATTACCATCTGTTATCACTACCGTTTGGGGGAAAAAATGACATTTTAACATCCTAAAAGTAGGAATACTATCCATATCAGAATAAAGCATGGTCTCTTTAATTAAATGTAAAATCACTAAATGTTACTTTTTTGCATTTCTTCATGGCCCTGCTTTTAGAGCTCATCTAACCTATGAAAGCACTAAATTAAACTATTATATTATTCATTTTATATTCTATTCCACTGTCTGAAATACTCCTCCCTTTCCCTTTACCTAGTTCGTTTCTGCTCAACTTCTAAGAAGCCTTCTCCAAGAAGCCTTGCCTCTGGACTTGAGTGAATGTGGAGAATAATATGCTTTCCTGAGTTCTGGCTCTGTTACTTATTCAACACACTGCATTTGCTGTTTACTAGTCTCTCTTCTAGTCTATAAATTGAGGGCAATATCTTATGTAACTCACTATTGCATCCCCCATACCTAACAAATGACCCAACACAATGTAAAGACTGTTGAATGATATTAAAATAGATCTATGTAAATACAAATGAGTCCAATCAAAACGATTACTTTTAATTAATCAGGTAAAAAATAATACAGAAGGGGTTTTTATGACAGTATTTGAGGGCAGAAGACAAGTGCCATGTTCAAAGGTATGGCTCTTTTATCCTAGCTGCCTTACATGTTAGACTATTGTATAAATTGCTTTGGTAGATAAACATTATTTGAGGGTAGACCACATTTCCAAGGCAAAGGACATGGAGATCAAAGTGACTTAGTTGTAGTGCTCAGGAATATTGTAATGTCCATATTGACATCCTTTCAGGTTTTTGGCTTTGTTTTCCCTTATACAATGTCAACATATTTTAGTATTTTCTCAACTGGCTACCCACAGGTGTCATTTGCTTGAGTGCTGCTCCTAGATTCTTGCTAGTGAAGTACACGTTTTAAATGGCTGTGTAACAGTTCACAGATCTCTCTGGAATACCTCCTTGATCCCACCTGACAAAGGTGTTCCCGAGTTTAACCCTCCCCCTGAAAGTATAATCAAGCCCATAGACTTCTAGGTCAAGCTGAAGGCAGCCTCACTGTTATGAACGGATGACATTCACTGTTAAATTTATTGTGAACTTAACTTCCTGATAGAATACTAAGGCTCATGGTGCTTGCTAGAGAAAATTCAAAATTTAACCAACCAGTACAGGGTAGGTAATTCTTTGTAGATTGTTAATTGCAAAACAGAGACAAGGCATTTATTTTTGTGTGTGATTGGGAGTCAAAGGAGATAAGGAAACCCCCAAAGTGAAGTGAAGTGTCTTTGCTAAGCAAGTGAAGTCTGCTCATAATTAGGTCTCCTTGGAAGAAAGAAAAGGAGGGACCTGATCTTGGAGTATCTTAAAGACTTAAACCGAAGAGGATAAATATTGCTGGATACCAGTGGGGAGCAGTCAGAGGGGTTAGGAAGAAAACTAGTAGGTGGAGCATAGGGGCTTTGAGCAGCATAGGTGCTCAAAGTTATTTTTTGCAAGCAAGTGATATGTTCAGATTTATTTTTTTGAAAGCCCTGAGGATAATGGATTAGAGAGGGTTAAGATTGCAGTGACTTCTATTTTTATCTCTAATTCTTATCTAAATCTTTAAATAATTTAGCTTTTCATGTGGACTTACCTCTTAAACTAGAGAGCTAGGCCTCATTCTTTTTTTGGTTACCCACAGAAAGAGACCACTTTTAGTAGCCTCCCCATCTGGCTCCCTGCCTTACTTGGTTTAGGTATAAATCTGAGAGCACAAACTAAGGCATTTGTATTGGATTTAGATTGACTGGAGTCCAGAAAACACAATTAAAGGGTGACACATCTGAATTTGGAGTTAAACTCTGTTTCTTCTTGTTAAAGCAATTCAGATGTTTGGAGACAATGGGAGGAAAAAGAATGAAAGAGGTGAGTAACAATAAACAATTATAGGTTAACATCACTGACTGCATCACACACCAGACTAAGTGCTTGAGAGGCAAACTCATTTAATTCTCTTAGACACCCCACCAGATTAGTAGAGTTGACAACATTTAACATGTGCGGATATGGTATTAAAATAAGTCACTTAGCCCAAGTCCTACAACTGGGTTCAAACTCAGAAGTCACAACCTGCAAAACTTGCAGATGTGCCCTGAGGTTACCACCCTTTTTCAAAGGAACTGTGAAAAGCCAAACCCTAGAAAGTCAGAAGACCATCTGGAGATGAATAGACAGTAGAAGGAATCAAAAACCCAAAGTTGAGGCAGCCGAGGAGACATTTCACAGCTGCCCTCCCCTGGAAAATGGAGCTACATTTATTAAAATGCTTACTGAAAAATAAATCAAGGACATATTAAAACATTAATCTGCCAAATAAAATAATTTCTCTGGAATGAATATTGTCTCCAGGGGCAGATAAGAAAAAGCAGCAAAAAGGTCTTCTATTTTAAACTATTTAAGTGTCTCACTTCTTCCTTGGCCTAAATTGGCAAGAGGAACCATAGTGTCCTTCAGTGCCACAGTTCCCTCTGAGGGGAACCCCATGGCTTCTGAGGTCAGGTGAGAGAGGCTGAAGACATCAAGGACTGGTTTTGTGCTGCTCAGCTTGGCCTGTTGAACTTGATCTGTTGCTTTCCAGGAATTCTCTTGGATTGACCTTCCAATTGTTAGATCCCAGGTCCATTTCCCCCAAGACTATTCCTTTCTAGTAGCAGAAACCTGTGATTCTATTTGCTTTCTTTTCAAAGTTCCCAACATTGACTCTATCTCTGGGGGCAACAACTCAGTGGTCAGATTTCTTGGATGTTGATGTGTATTTCCCCAGTTGCCAAAGGCCTATTTCAGTTTTACAGTGTAGCAGTAGTCTAGGGAAAGAGACAGATGATGAGAATCAACTTTGTAAAGTTGTGATCTTTCAGGAATTATGTAGTATTCTTGTAAATAATGAGCTTGGGACTAGTCATATCCTTTCTGAACATGGAGCACATGGGCCTTCCCTTCAAATTAATAGGAGAGGAGGTTGGGACCTTTCAATGGCTTCAAATTGAGGCCCCTGCCTCAGCAGCCTCACCATCACCCCAAGAAACTGGTGGAGATGCAAACCTTTGACCCTCGACTAGCATTTGAGAGCCAGTTGCGTGGACACTAATGTTTCAGAACAACTCCTTTAAAACAAGTAATGGCAAAATTCTATAACTAAAAACCAAAACCTAGGCATAGGCATATACTATGTCAGAGAGAAGTCTTACCCCTTTGAGAAAAAATTAACATACTTACTTAGTATGTATGAACTAAGTTTTCAGTGAGTTGTTATTTGACTCCCTGAAGTTCTACTGTCTGGATAAAATGCAATCTTCCCAGTTTATGAGACATTAGGCAAGCAAGAGCTAATCTTGTCAAATAATGATGTCCACATTTTCTCAAGAGAGAAGATAATACTCAGGAAGCTTGGTAAAATAATTATCTAATCAAATGTTGGCATATTCCATTCTTTTATTTTCGCGTCTAAGAAAAGCAGCAACTTGCCCTTTTTAAGGAACTTAAATTTAAAATCTCAAATTAGATTAGTATTTAAATGCATTAAGTCACATCGTTCCTTTAAAACTAAGTAGTCAACTAAGGAATATTCAAGAATATTAAGAATAGCAAAAGTGTATTCAAGTGCAGAAAATATAAATATTGAAGTCTCACA
The DNA here is from genome assembly GCF_964194135.1 of Talpa europaea. Lineage (NCBI taxonomy): Eukaryota > Metazoa > Chordata > Mammalia > Eulipotyphla > Talpidae > Talpa > Talpa europaea. The sequence goes on along the minus strand of NC_140083.1, from coordinate 19,390,545 downwards.
CAGAGATGCCCGGCATAACTCTGGGGATGATCTTGCATTTGTATATACTTGAGCAGCAATTCCAGGGTTGAAATCTCATTGGGGAATGCAATTTAAGATGTATTCACTTATGGGGCACAACTAGTTGGAATGATCCAAATTCCTAGGGAAAATTATTCTAGTGCAGAGGTGAGGAGGAAATTTGCCTCAACTCCCCTCGTTTCTTTTCAAATTGATCAAATTAACATCTGACAGTTAGTAGGAGAAAACACATTTAATCATATACATATGGAAATAGATTCTAAAGTACATACATACGTGGAGGTAGAATCTGAAGCAAATAGGGCAAAGTAAGAGTGAGTGAGTGTGAGTGTGTGTGTGTGTGTGTGTGTGTGTACACATACATATTGTGGGCTAAGAAACAGCACGGGGTCTAGGACTTCAAGGAAAGAGGAGGGGGGCTCATGATGAGGATCAGGTGATCAGTAATTACATGTTTGACCTATATATACACATAGATTTCTTTAATAGGTTATTCCTCATTTTAAAAAAATCTTGATTCTGAATAATACCCCCAATTTTCATTCTTCTAAGTTGTTAAGGGAGTGCTAAATTTCTTGTAACATTATAAGGCCTCAACTAACCTTATCTCAAAATAATCCATATGCCAGTGACACAGCCTGGGAGGGCCTACTCTGGATAACTTAGACCTCTCCCTTACCAACCGTGGAGAAGTTCTCTAAAGAAAGAAAATGGTTATGATGAGTATGTGAAATAACATTTATTTTCTGAAAGGGGAAAAAGTAAGAGATTTTCCACTCTTATGTTCTTATCCATTTCTTTAGTAAATACCTGTTTTCTGTGAGTGAAACGGAAGCAGTCTTCAGCTAGTAATATTTACAATTTGATTTGTTTTAAATGGAAAGCAAAAGATGCTCTTATTCAAATATTTCCACATTTGAAAATATTTTTAGTAAAGACATCTTCTTTAAATCTTTTCATCAAGCAAGACATAAGAAATATTCTTACCTTCTGAAAACCCATTTGAATTTTAAATTTGATACTGACCTTCAAACTCAAATAAGTAATGGTTTTCATGGTGTTTGTATGTCTGACCTTACTGGTTATTACATGGACAGATGTCAAACCATGAAATAGAAGTTAGAAATACACCTTTAAAGCACTCAACAAATATTTATTTTTGTGGTTTTCTTCTTTCCAGAAACAAAGCTACCCACATAATATTTAGATGATAGGACACTAGAAGAGTGCTTCTCTCTCTTTTTTTTTTTTAAGATTTATTTATTCATTTATTTATTTATACAAGCACTGGGTACAGTCAGAAGCGCAGGAGGGTGAGAGAATTCACCAGAGCCAGAGTGGGGAGCAGAACAGGCAGAAGGACTGAAGTACATTGCTGAGGGGAGCAGCGGGCAGCAGGAGAGGTCTGCACGCCATGCGGGACCCTCCTCCAGTGGCAGGGGAGCAGCCGGGGATCGAACCAGCGCTGCAGAGGCTGCGGGCAGCTTCGCAACCCAGCGTTCAACCGCTGCACCACCAGGGAGGCCCAGTGCTTCTCTCGTTATACTTGAAATTTTGCATTCTCAGTTTCTTTGAACAGAGCATCTTAGCTTTTTAAAAAGAGCCTCATAGAGATATATACCATACAATTCATCCATTTTAAGTGTACAATTCGATAATTTTGAATTTGTTTACCAAGTTATGTTACTATCACCATAATCAGTTTCAGAACATTTTCACCAACCAAAAAAATTCCAGTCCCCCCCAAATGACACCACCATCTGTAATTTGTAGTTTCAAAAGTAGAATTCTATACTAATCATTCAGATCCGGTAAGGTTATCTGCACAAAATTCTCCCCTGCTTTCCCCTGAAGAAAGGTGACTTTGTCTGAAATAATTTGTTTTTGCTAATTTGCTACATCTTGCTTGATGAAAAGAATGAAAGAAGTCTCTGCTAAAAATACACTCAAATATGGAATAAGAGCATCTTTTGCTTTCCATTTAAACCACATCCAATTGTAAATATTACTAGGCTGAAGACTATTTCTGTTTCGCTTAGGAAAAACAGATATTCACTAAACAAATGGATAAGAACACAAGATAGTAGAAAGTCTCTTCCTTTTTCCTCTTCAGAAAATAAATGCACTTTGACATACTAATCATAACCATTTTCTTTCTTTAGAGAACTTCTTGCTAATAATCTTGTCTCACCCTTTTCTGATTATAAAGTCCTCTATTCTGTGCAGCCCTCACAGAGCCTTTCCCTTGCTATCTGGGATGCTGCCTGATTGATGAATCATTTCATGAAACCAGTTTGATCTCCAAATTTATTTTAGACAAATTTTTGTTTTTCAACACTCTTGAGTACAATGCTGCATTAAGTAAGCTTCATTTTATCGTTTCCCTCCAGGGTGACAGGGGCCAACATAGGGGGCCACGTCTACCTTACATTTGCATGATTTGTCCCCTTTTCACATTTTTCTGTCACCTCTAAAGCCTTCAATAAGTCATTTCTCTATAGCTTGACCGAGCAGTTCCTTCTGGAGGTTGTTGTCTGCTGCAGAATTAATCACTTGCTCACTTTGGGTGCCTAGCATATTTCTTACACCCACACCCCGTCATCTCACTGCACAAGGAGTAAGTCAACTGAACTGAGAAAAAAAGCTCCTTCTTCAAGACATTCATTCCAGAGGGGTCCTCAGAGGAGGCAGAAATCTCAGGTTGGAAAGAGGGTCATCAGAGCATTTAGTGACATCATCCAATTAGGAGAAAAATCCGCCACATCATTTAGCCAAGAGGATTTAGCAAAACAGTTAAACTCTTAACAGAAATTTTATTTAGGCTCATTTCACAAACATGATCAGCAGACAAACACTTTTTTAAAGAAGGTTCTGTTTCATCTAACTATAAAGAAGGAACACATTTAAGCCCAAGTAGGAACTACTTGGCAATATATGTGTACAAAAATAAGCACCCTATAGGGCTCCTTTTAAATTAGACAGGGTGCACAGAGAAGTCTTTGAAAAGAAAATTTTGGGAGAAAAACATTTTTTCTTGATTTCATGAATACTCATTGTTTTCAGCTGAAGAAAGTACAAACTTATGGGTAAGTGCCTCCCCCCATACCCCTCCCCCCCAAAAAAAAATCCAATGAGCTCTTTTAAGTCACCTCCTCAAACCATTCCTGCCTGCTATACCTTGTAACTTGTGAAGTAACTTGTAAACCAACAAATCAGAAAAGCAAGAAGTGATCTAGGCAGTTCCAGATTTCAAACTCAATACACATGGAAGGCTTTCCTTTACAGTAATTGTTAGGGCGAAAGGATGTCCAGAGCAAACTCCATACAGGTTTTGTGGACCCCACCCCCACTCCAGACCAAAGCCATCAAGACACTGGCAATGACAAATCCCATCATCACCAAAGGGAGGGTTGCTGGGACCTGAGGGTGAGGTTAAGCAGCCAGGTTTGGTATAAACCCTTTATTAACATTTTGTGTGCACCTGCGGGTGAGTATTAATAAGTCCTTTCTAAGCCTGTGGGTAAAGACCCACAGTCAGGCAACCCATTTCATATTGGGGTTGCCCTGTAACATTCTGACACAGGAAGGCAAGTTTTGCCTAGTTGCTGTCATTGTGTATTAATATGCTGTTTGGTCTTTTGAGCACTGGATAACCTGCTTCAGCTTATTTTGCTGACTCTAAAAAAAAAATAAATAAATAACTTTAACAACACTGCTCTTCCCAATCCTTTTCCCCAAACTCAATCATGTCATTTTGCTCAGAACTTTTAGAAGCTCCTAGGCCAGTAGCCATTCCCACCCTTACCAACTGTTCAGATATGGCCCAAGTGTGTGCTTTTCTTGACTTAGTCCTGTGAGACAAATTATTAGTCTTAATCAGGATCAAGATACAATTATGTAAAATTGCAGCGACTTGATATGAAGCAAATATTTAACAGTCTAAAATAAATGAATAACAAATCTAGTCAGTCAGGTAAAGAAAGAAGAAAGAGATTTTTACCAGGAACCTAGGGCTTGCACAAGTTGGAAGGGTTTTATAGGCGGGAAGAGCTCAGGACAAGGCTAGAGTAAAGAAAAGCAAGATTATTTCAGACAAAGTCACCTTCCCTCAGGGCAAAGCAGGGGGTCTTATCTTGCAGAAACTCCAGAGTGATAGGTTTAAAATTCCACTTTTGGGAGAGGCTGAAACTGTAGGTGTCACACCTGGGTGGGACCTAGAATGACTCCATTTGGGGCCTGTTTTTTCCTTTCTTTTGCCTCAAGGAGTGACATTGGGGAAAAAAAGCAAGATGTCCATCCCTTGGCTACCTTCTCTTCCCCCTCCTCCATTGTGTGTGTGTGTTTAACACCTGTGAACACCAAGCAAGAGAGGAGATCTAGCGTATTCATTTCTTATGTTCCTTTGATCTGTTGTTAGGAGCTGTGCAGCCTTCATACATTTTTGAATTGCCTTTGGCTTTTATTTTTGCTCTTAGGATAAAATTTTAAGCTTATTTAAAGAAAAATTTGGCCTGAATAATGAGTTTCCTCAAAAGATTGAAAAAATTTGTGAAGGAAATAATGCAGAGAGAATAATGAACTTGTCAACACCAAACTCAACTCGCTCACTCCACCCTGCACACCCCTTCTTAGCCACTATCAAGTCATCTCTTCCTCCTTTGTTGAGTGCAATAAACCTTTGTTGGATTACTAGGCTTGCTACCTTCAAATTCTTCATTATTAATTACACAAACTTGATCTCATTACATGTGTGTAGAGATAGACACATATATGTCCATGTTTTAAAATCTTTGAAAATTGTTGGCTGGTTTAGGTTAAGATGAAATACATAATGCACTTTCCCATTAACATTAATGGAGTTTTTTTCCTTTAATATAGAAATTTCACTTAACAGCATGACTTATAGAAATGAATGAATATTGTTAGCCAACGTACAGGTCAATTGGTTTCAAAGTATTTTACAAAAATATTTTTCTGAGGAATCCATAGACTTTAGACTATTAAAGAAGTTTATGGCATAAAAGATAACCAAACTGAGGTTACCAGAGGTGATGGGGTGGAGGTGGGAGCAAGGGTGGAAAGGGTAGGGTGGATGGTGCTGGGTAGTTTGATTTTTTTATTGATTTTTTTTCTTTTCATAATAAAATTTTTTTTTAAAAACCGAGAAAACAACAACCTCTGGGTTTAGATCCTAGAACAGTCTCTAACATATAATAGAGGCTCAATAAATATTTCTGGATACCAAATGATCTTTAACTCATAGCAACAGCATTGGTTTTATTAAAATGTCACTAAACTATTCAGATAAAAATTGTTTGAAAAGTGTCATGGTGGTGGGCCTCCCTGGTGGCTCAGGGGTTAAAATCTCAGTGCTCTCAAGCTATCACTAGCCACTGCAGCAGGATTTGGCTCTCCAGCCAGGGAGCTGAGCCACATGACGGAACAGATCTCTCCTGTCTCGCCCACTGCTCCCCTCAGCAGTGTATTTCAGTAGATCCACCTCTTCTGCTCTCCGCTCTGTCTCTGGTGAAGCATCTCACCCCCCCCCCCCACCTCTGGCCTACACCCAGTTCTTGTATGCATAAATAAATAAAATTTTGAAAAAAGTGTCATGGTGGTACTTATGCATAAAATACTTTCTCTTCTTGGTAAGAACAGATGTGAGCTTATTGCTTTTTATGGCAAAAGGACTTAAGGAAGGCTAAAAGCTGCTTCAAGTATTTGGATAGGTGCTTCAAAGGAGAATTGAGGACACAGGATTCTTTTAATCACATCTAGAATTAGAATATATTTTAAAAAGTACATAACTACTAGGTGTCATGGCTATGGTGTTCACCAGTGTATGCACAGCCCTTAACACAGTAATTGGTAAACAGCAGCATCAATACAGACTTGAGGCATGAATGAAGCCTGATTGAGATTCTATGGCAGTAAAAGCTCTGAGGGAAGATTAAAATCCTTGAATCAATAAGAAAATCATATGACTTAGCTAAGTGGTAACTGTCTATGGAATCAAAGATTGATGAGAGATCAATAAATAGTGCAGAAAGAGTCTTCAGTTATTTTTAACTGCACCCACCCCCCAAAACCCCACAACCACCCTCCCAGATTAAAAAGTAACCAAAGGGTCAATAGTAGTATAATCTACTTTAAATGCATCTTTCCATGCAGAATATTAAATAGGGAAACCAAACTGCTGACTCATTAAGAGTCCTAGCTCAGAATGTTGACAGTGTAGAACTGATTAAAGGTTGCCTTTTTTAAAAAGATAGAGATGGATACTGTGACTCTGCCCAATGGGAGTTGAATAAAGAATCTGTAGAAATTTGGGATCACCATTCAGAGCAGGACAGGGATTGCTGGGGCAGCTCAATGTTTGACTCTGTTGTCTTCTTCAACTAGGATCAGTTGATTTTCTATGACTTAATGAATCAAGTTTGTCAGTTCTTAAGGTAGCATGCTATTATGCCTTTTAAAAGAATGAGGTAGAATTATCTATCACTGGTTTGGAGTTCCTTCCTAGCACTTTAAACAAAGAAAACTGAAGAAAAAGAAAATAAAAATAATCATGCTGTGCATTTAGTGTTTATTTACATCTGTGCATATATGTACACACACATACACACACTACGGGTATCAAAGGATCACATACACATAGAAAAATATCTAAGGTAACATCAAATGTGTACTACCCTGAGGAGTTTGTTTGGAGAGGTGGAAGTTATTTATTTTATATGGTCATGAGGACCAGCTTTCCTGCTGAAAGAAAGTTAGGTGACTACATCTTATACAAAATAAAATCCAGTTGGTGTATTCTGCTAAAGTAAAAGCCAGCAGGAAAAAATTAGGAACTGTGTAGATCCAAAAAAGGAGGATGGGTAGAAAATCTTTCTTAAGTCAGGTAGATAAAACTTCATAAAGGAAAAGATTAACACACTAACTCTTTACTCCCCACTTCCCGCCCCCAGCTCAGATAGGCATTTCTTATAAGAAACATCTTAAAGCCTATACAAATGATAGGCTAAAAAAAATGGTGAAGCAAGCAATAAACAAAGATTAATACTAATACTATCCATCATAAGTAAAATATAAAAAAGGAAATTATCTTCACACAAAGAACTGCAAATTGAGAAAATGAGTAAGAGAAAAATGGGCAAAATGTAAGAACAAGCAATTTATTAGAGAAAAATGAAAGCAGATAATAAATACAGTCTGAGATAGTCAACTTTATTAGTGGTCAAGAAAATGCAAAACAGGGGCCTCCCTGGTGCAGGGATTAAAGACAGTGCTATCAAGTTATCACCAGCCACCGCAGCACAAATTCAATCCCAATTCCCGGACGCTGCTCCCCTCAGTAGATCTGCCTGCTCTGCTCCTCACTTTCTCTAGTGAATCTTCTCACTCCCTGCATCTCTGGTCTACACCCCATTTCTTGCATGTATAAATAAATAAATCGTTACAAAAAGGCAAAACAATATGCCATTTATTATCTATCAGGTTGATGACTATTAAAAAGATGAACAATGTCCAGTTCTTGGTGGTTATAGGGAAATGACAGTTCTCTTCATACTTGTTTATGGAAATAAAATTAACTAGAGTGTTTCTGGAAAGTAACTGATGCAATTTATTCATTAGAAATACACTTTGCCACCCCACTTTAGACAACCTCTCATAGACTACCTGTGACACAGAAGGCAACATATTAACTGAGAAATTCTCACCAACAAAATGGTTGTCTTCTTCCTGAATTCAGATCAGAGTGAAGTATAGGGTCATTTGCAGAGAACATTGTTAACATTGTAGAGTGGTGTTAACCTTTTTTTTTTTTTTTTTGCGGGGTGGGGGGGAGAGGGAAGAGATGGAGGGAGGGAAGAAAAAGAAACAGGGATGAAAGCCATAGAGGAGATCTGGGGACATTTACACCCCAGACTTGAGTTGTTCCAGAGGGCTCTGCTGCACTCTGGCCCTTGGTTATTCACCTTCTGCTTAGGTCCTGTGAGAAACTGCAAAAATCTTCAAGTAAGTTCCTTTTTTTGCTTAAACTCTAATAGTTTGACTTATTATTATTCCTCACAACCAATAGAATCCTAAATAATAAATGCTTCTTATTAAATAATTAACTTCTTGATAAGAAGACAAGATCTGTCCCCCCACTTATGGGCCTTGGGTGAACAATGGCAAATATTAAGTGAAGACAAACTATGACCTCACCCCAACTGGACTCACTGACACAACCTCTGGGGCCCCCCAGCTCCACTGTCCCCACAACACAGCCCCAAAGCTCCTAAGCACCTTGTCCACTTCACTTCTTTAGAACTGATTTTTTTCAGAAAAAGGAGGGGAAGGTAAAATGAAACATTCTCTTAGAGTTTCCTGCAGAATATCAGTGTGCACAGCTGCATGCGGTTGAGGCAAGACTCGCATGTGTTCCTGAAGCTGCGGTTCCATTATCCTAAGTGCCCAGGAAAACTGCGATGTTTGGCAGTATTGTAGCTATTCAAGATGTTTTTATTCCTGGTTGTGTATTTCAAAATTTATATTCATAATGGGTTGTTTTCAAAAGTAGAAACGCAAGAAATTCTGATGTGACAAACTATACTAAGAAGGAGCATGCATTTGACTGCGTGAAAATGTAAAACTTCCTGCTATCCAAAATCACTATGCCTAAAAGGAAAAGACCAATGACAAAAGAGGGAAATGCATTTTTAAAACTTTAACAAAGTTGATCTTCTTAGTGGATGGGCCTTGGCAGAATGTGCAGGGAGGTAGCATCTCAGGATGCCCTTTTCAGCTATGGGAGGCTGTATTCATTGGCTCCCCTCTTCTGATTTCATTTAGACAAAGAGCAAGAATAGCTGACTCCTAGATGTTCACACCTCCAAAGATTCCTTGCAGAGTCTGTCCTCTGCCTGAAGAGGCTGAATAGGGAGCTAACATTATATCCCAAGATGAAAAACAATACAGAGAAAGCAATTTAATGCCTACAAAACAGACAAGAATATCCATGTACAACCAAATAGAAAAATGGGCAAAGGCTATGAAGAGATGGCTCCCAAACAGAAAGAATGATGGGGGAAGGAGGGAGAGGCAAGAAGAGAACAGAGGGGCAAAGGTACTTGCTGGAAACTTTGCCCTCTGTCCATGAGCGGCCCTTGGGATTCTCTTTTCTGGAAATTTCCAGAGGCTTTAAGGCTATTTTCATTTCTCCAACAGAGTAATATAGCTTGTGGTCTTCCTAAATTACATGGATGATTTTTTTTTTTAAAGATTTATTTATGCATACAAGAACTGGGGTACAGGCCAGAGGTGTGGGGGGTGAGAGGATTCACCAGAGACAGAGTGGGGAGCAGAACATGCAGACTGACTGAAATACACTGCTGAGGGGAGCAGCGGGTGAGTAAGGAGAGGTCTGCTGTGCCATGTGGATATCTCCCTGGCCAGGGATCAAACTCGCGATGCAGTGGCTGTGGACAGCTTCATAGGTTGTGTCTTAACCCCTTGTACCACCGGGGAGGCCCCACGTGGCTGAATATTTTTCACTTAGTTCTTTAGGGTTCCCACTTTTTTTTTTTAAGATTTATTTGTTTGTTTTGTTTTGTTTATTTGTTTATTTATACATGCACTGGGTACAGTCAACAGCGCGGGAGGGTGAGAGAATTCACCAGAGCCAGAGCGAGGAGCAGAGCAGGCAGAAGGACCGAAGTACACTGCTGAGGGGAGCAGCGCGGGCGGCAGGAGAGGTCTGCGCGCCATGCGGGACCCTCCTCCGGTGGCCATGGAGCAGCCGGGGATTGAACCGGCGCCGCAGAGGCCAACCGCTGCGCCACCGGGGAGGCCCAGGGTTCCCACTTTTGGCAATGTGGGGAGAGGATATAATTTGAGGCACAGGAGGGAAGCTGTGGAGCTACCTTTAGGACAGGCATTATTCTCTCAGGTGTTACTTCCTCTTCCCCACTTTAAAGGAAGATTAAAATAGGCTTAAAATTTAATTAACAAAGTAATGAGATCATCGGAACTAGCAGATACAATCAAAACAGTGCAGATTCACTGTCCCCCGACCCCCACCCCTAGCCCACTCTTAGTCAGGCCTAAGTCAAAAATAACTAAAGGCTAAAGGCATGTGAGTTTCCCTGAGCAGCAGAAGCAACAAGCCCACATGGGGTTTCTTAACCAGGTCCTTGCAAGGTCCCGGGTAGGGGGTGGTTAGGGGCTGGGCTCTCCCTTTGCCTACCCCAGAAGCTATGCACTCTGATTTAATCAGGGACCTGAACAGGCTCATAAGTCATCTGCAAGTTTTCTGCACTCTCCCTTGCTCCCTAAAAAGTGACAAGCAGATTTCAGAACTAGAGGGTCCTTGTGTGTTCTCCTAAAAGGTGGAGTTTATACACCAACGGCACAAGCAGTCATCCCATTGTAGGTTCTGCTCCTTGGGAATAATCATCTGGTTATACCTCTTCTCTCTGCATCCAAAAGCTGGTCTATAAATGATTTCATCATGGTGTTTAAAGATAAACTGGGGCACATTGAAATATTAAAAGTTAATTTAAAAAATTGATTCAAATTGGGCAGCACATATCAGAAGCAGTTACACGTATTCTCTACAGGATTTAGGGGCAAGATGTTTATAGAGATGAAGAAGCAAAGCAAGGAAATTATTTGATTGACTAGAGCTAAAGAAGTTGCATTATTTGGAAAAGCCTCATTGGTTGGTTGTGATTAGTCGTTCTTAGATTTTGATTTCTAAACCTTGAGGTACTTAAGTGTTTAGGTTTAGATTGGCTTACATAGGCTTCAAGGTATAAGAATCACCTATGTCTACTGGCCTCCTAAAGTATGTAATTTAACAATGAACATAGGAAGCAGATTTCATGGACATTTTCAATGTCTGTTATTAATCTCAGAGAGACAACTTAACCAGAAATATTTTTTTTAAAGATTTATTTATTTATGCATACAAGAGCTGGAGTATAGACCTTAGGTGTGGGGGGTAAGAGCATTCACCAGAGACAGTGGGGAGCAGAACAGTCAGATCTACTGACATACACTGTTGAAGGGAGCAGTGGGAGAGACAGGAGACGTCTGCTGCACCATGTGGGTTAGTTCCCTAGCAGGGGATCGAATTCATGCTGCAGTGGTTGCTGATAGCTTCCTAGTGCTGAGACTTAACCCTTGTGTCACCAGGGAGGCCCCTGAATTGGAAATATTACAACATATTTTGTCAATCACTGCTCTTTAGAATATTGTAGAAAACCAGTTTGCTAAAGTGGGACATAATCATATTAAAGTTATCAGCAAGAATAATTGGTGTCTCAGAAGACAGCTTTTTTTTTGCAAGTAAGTTCTGATATTTTGCTCATCTACAAGCACATTTTAAAGCAGCTGCTTATTAAACCACTTTAAAATTGTTGATTTCAGATATTAGTGATAACATTTCAATTGCAGTTACATTCAGATTTTAAAATGACATCCGTTAGCATAATAGAATACCTAGAAAAGTGCTACATTAAATAAATTACACGTTTGGTGTTCACATCTTTCCATGACAACTACAGTATCTGTTGAGCTCAGAACAGCTAACTCTCAGAGAGGAGAAATCTCCTTGAAATCTGAAATCCATTTTTCCAGGCTACACTTTATACCTTCTAAATCCTACCATGTTGATAGCAGGTGAAACAATGGTAATAACATTCAAATGCATTGTTCTTCTTCTGATTTTCTTCTTTGCTTTTTAGAAGAGCAGGTTAAATTTTAGACTTAAATTATTTGTAGATTATCATCTTCCCTGCAGTGCTGCTGCAGACCCTGGAGAATCTGAGCTTGATAGTTACTAACGTTATGCTCATTTTGTTCCATTACAGAAATAAAAGACAGATCTAGACTTAGGACAGGTGATAAGAAGAACTAGGCCCACAGGATTTGTTTTATTAAAAAACAAAATAAAAAATTTAAATCAGTGAGAAAAAAGGGAAGAAAATAGACACTCACGATTCAAATCTTTGGTGTTTTGTTTAGTGTGTGTGTAGAAGAACTGGGGTGTAGGCCAGAGATACAGGGGGTGAGAGGATTCACCAGAGACATAGTGGGGAACAGAACAGGCAGATTGACTGAAATACACTGCTGCGGGGAGCAATGGGCGAGACAGGAGAGGTCTGCTGCGCCATGTGAGAGGTCAGCTCCCTGGCTGGGGATGGAACTCAGGTCATAGGGGTAATAGTACTGAGACAACCCCTAGGTTACCAGTGAGCCCCACCCCCCCATACAGAAATGACCTAAGTGCACAAAGATAGATGAGTGGATTAAGAAGATGTGGTATACATATACAATGGAATACTACTCAGCTACTAAAAAAAATAATGAAATCGTACCACTCATGACAACATGGATGGAACTAGAGGGGATTATGCTAAGTGAAATAGATCAGAAGGAGAAAGGCAAATACCAGATGATTTCACTCATATATGGAATGCCAGTGCTGGCTGAGGGTCCCACATGGCACGCAGACCTCTCCAGCCACCTGCTGCTCCCCTCAGCAGTGTACTTTGTCAGTCTGCCTGTTCTGTTCCCCGCTCTGGCTCTGGTGAATTCTCTCACCCTCCCGCGCTTCTGACTGTACCCAGTGCTTGTATAAATAAATAAGAATAAATCTTTAAAAAAAATTAATGACTTTTATCTGCATCCCACATTTTGCAACATGATTCACAACAGCCAACTATGGAAACAACTTAAGTGTCTGTCACCAGAGAAAGAGATAAAGAAGATGTGGTGTATTTATGCAATGGAATATTATTCAGTCACAATAAAGAAGGAAATCTTGTCATTTTCAACATGGATGCATCTGTTATGGCGAGTGAGGTAAGTCAGACAGAAAGGAAAATTCTGTATCATATCACTTATATGTGGACCTGAAAAAGTTAAATATATAAAAATGGAATAAAATGGAGCTTACCAGGGGCTGGGGGTGTTTAAGGCTTCAAACTTACACTAGTAGATACTAAATTCTGGAGATCTAAAGACAGCAATATTCATGGTCAATAATATTGTATTCCAAACTTCAAAGTTGCTAAGAAACTAGATCTTAACACACAGAAGAAATAATTATATAACCTGATAGAGATGTAGCTAAAACTACTATAGTGATCATAATGCAATATGTTTCAAATAAACACATTATACCTCAAATTTATGCAATGTTATAACTCAGTTATATCTCAATAAAGAAATTTATTAACTTTATTTTGTAAGATATTCATGACCTCTATTTCTGAGAAAAGATCAGGGAACCTCTATAGTGAGAAAATACCCAAGTTGTGAGTATTAGGGTTCATTGAACCAGTTTGTGTTCCATTTTCCAACCCAAACATTGAGTATATAAAAAATAGGAAGGGAAGATAACGAAAAAGTTTACTTAGTTCACAAGATCATTTAAAGTCAGTCCTCTCTATTTAACTTCCTGTGAGTAATAATTTCTCTCTAGGGGATAAGAGTCAAGGCATCCTCAATATTGCTTCAAAGTCTGGTTCTGGGTTATGTAGCTTAAGCCAGCACCTGCCAGCAGAAGTAGTTGTTGTAAAAATATAACAGAATCCTTAGAATCCTTGTGACACACCTTGTACATGTGATTTTCTGTCTGAGGACAAAGCCTCTATCATAGAAAACATAACACCTACACTCACCAAGAATCTAGGTGGGATGGGGAAAGGTGGAGGTGAACTTCACAAAGTCTAGAGATAACACATTTGACACCTTCCAAGTGCTGAAAATAAGTGTTCTTGCACCTGCACAATTATTCTCACAAAATGAGGTGCAATGACAAGTTAACATCTAGGTTTCAGTTACCACTTAGCTGCAGGGGAGTACTTGAAGCTATTATATTTATGAAATTAGATTTATTTTTAAAATCCCCTCAAAAGAAACATAACCTTAAAGAGAGCTTAAATACCACCATGTATCATGGCAATCTGTAATCAATTAAAGAAATAATTTAGAAACCCATGACAGTTTGTCCCAGTAAATTAATAATCAGCAATATGTAAAATTTTGCAAGACATTTTTCCTATTATAAACATGTATTTCTCATAGGCTGAAATCTCAAGATAAATGCTCTATTTTACATTAGATGTTATGATCCAGGGTTCCAGTTTGTTAATATTGATATTCATTTGCCTGGATTGCTGGATGCAATTCAATTTGAAGCAAGTGATTGGGTGCTGGAAAAAGTTGCATAGATTTAGCATGTGAACCTTTGAGTAGATGAGAAAGGAATGTGAAAGGTACAGGATTTACTTCCTTGAGAGAATGCTCTTCCATCAACCAGGGGCATTATCAGTTTTCTCTGTGTGTCACAATAGTTCTAGAACCTATTTAGAATACATATTCTCACAATATTATGAACTTTTTAAAACAGCCACCTTTGGGCCTCCCCTGGTGGTGCAGGTGGTTGAACGCAGTGCTGTGAAGCTGTCTGCAGCCTCTGCAGCGTGGATTCGATCCTAGCTAGCTGGCAAGAATCCCACATGGTGAAGCAGACCGCTCCTGTCTCGTCCACTGCTCCCCTCAGCAGTGTATTTCGTCAGTCTGCCTGTTCTGTTTCCCACTGTCTCTGGTGAATCCTCTCACCCTCCTGCACATCTGACCTGTACCCCGGTTCTTGCATGTATGAATAAATCTTTAAAAGAAATAAAAAAAGTATAAAACAGCCACCTTTGAGTCCTAGGGTCTGACTCATAGTAGGTACTCCCAAAACATGGTTTTAATGAGTGGGTTGAAATTAAAATAAAGTAAATGGCAAGAAGGAGTTGGAGGCATCTGGAAACTTTAATAGGTTGAGTAATGCCTTCCCCCTCAAAACGCATGTCTGTCTAGGATGTCATATTGTAACTTGATTTGAAAATAGGGTCTTTATAGATTTGAGGATCTCAGGATGAAAACATTCTGGATTTAGGGTGGACTCTAAATCCAATGACTGGTGTTTTTATAAAAGAAATGAGAGATTACAGACAGACAGACATAAAGGAGATGTGGGAAAAGGCCATGTCAAGAAAGAAGCCGAGATTTGATTTTTACTGTCATAGAGAGTAAAACACACTAGGAACCACCAAAGGCTGGAAGCAAGGATGGAGAAAGGATTTTTCACCAGGGGTCTTTCGAGAGAACATGTTCCTACTGATACCATGAGTTTGGATTCTGGCCACCCAAACTGAGGGTGAATAAAATTCTATAGTTTCAAGCTATCTAGTTGGTGGTAATGTGTTATGGCAGCCTAGAAAACTAATGCAATCTACCATTTTGACAGCACCTATAATCCCATGTGATTGCAAACAGAATACCAACTCACTTTCCCTTCTCATTTTCAAAGAATAAGAAAAAATAAGGAAGATGGAATGAGTGTGGTATGTCATAGGTTAGGTCATACATGTAACTTTATATGTGCCATTGCTAAAATAGTTTCCCTATTTGACAAATGAGGACAATGAGTTGAAAGAGTCTAAATAACCAGTGTCAAAAAGTATCTGATAGTAATCATTTAATTTTGAATGCCTACTATGTGTTAGCAACCATAGCAGATACCTTAGATGAATGATGCTATCTCATCCCTGCAACAGATTATAAAGGTAGAAATTCTTAAACTCTCTCCTAAAATCAGAGATAAATACCAATTATATGCCCAAGGTTTCTAATACTTGCCATAAATAGGATTTCAGCCTGGTATGATTCTGAAGTCCAGATACCTAAGAAATTTGCTGTTACATGTGATATTGCTGGCTCATCACATCCATCACTCCTGTCCCTAGGCAAATCACACACCTATTAATGCCCATTAGCATCCTGCAGCAGGATTAGATTACTTGGTGATTTTAAACACAGGATGCTTTTTGTTAAAATAATTTTTTAAAAAGATTTATTTATTCATGCATACAAGAACCGGGTACAGGCCAGATGTTCGGGAGGGTGAGAGGATTCACCAGAGAGATTGGGGAACAGAACAGGCAGATCTACTGAAATACACTGAGGGGAGGGGAGCAGCAGGTGAGACAGGAGAGGTCTGCCGCACCATGTGGGTATCTCGGCTGGGATTGAACCCGCACCACAGGGGCTGCGGGCAGCTTCACAGTGCTGCGCTCAACTGCTGCACCACCAGCGAGGCCCCCAAAATTTTTTTATTAAAGTAACATTGTACTATACCATAATGTAAGTTTCAGGTGTGCAGGATTATAAATCAACATCTGTATATGTTACATTAAGTTCACCACTCAAAGTCCAATTCTACAGGAGGCTTTCTTTAACTTGATCACTGCTACTCCAAGGACACTGAAATAGCAGGAAAGTAGGCAATAAAAAAAATAAAATAATCAGTAGTTTCTTTTCTTTGATTTCAGAGCTAATTTGTACAAAAACACTTTCGATTTCTGAAGCAAATCTGATGGTCAAAACATAACATGATCTTGTACTGTTTGTTATGCTTGGGTCTCCATGGTACAGCAGAAAAGCCACTCTGCTTTGTCTACTTTGTTTGATCACATTCAATGATCTGTTCTTACACAGACAGGCAGTTCTGAAAGGACCTTTTCATTTGTCAAAATTATCCAAGTGTAGCTTGATAATTGCTGCCATCTTGGTAAAACAACTACTCTTGGTGTTTGTTTTTTTTCCTTTGCCAGAATTGTATCAGTTTTTCCACACATGTAGGACAGTAGACAGAAAGTGGAGGCCCAGCTGAGCTTGTGAAATGATGGGGGTGAGAAGCTTCATTTGTCTTTAAATGTCAAACCATATCCTTCCTGAATAATCAAGACTGTCAGTGTCTATTACTTCGTACTTCTTGCACAAATCTTAAGTTTCATATGATACAATTTGCAGGTGGAAAGATTTTTTTAGAAAGTATATATTTTTCTATATTCAACTTTTAGATGATGGTATATGTTAGCTTAGTAATTCAAATATATGAGTTATTCAGATTATATAAGTGATAGGTCACAGTGAGCAATATATTGAAACAAACTGCAAATCTGACTACCTTTTCCAGTCTTCATAATTACTACAAATATTGCAATGTTAGTACATTTGATCCAAGAAGAATTACTTTCTTTTCCTTACATGTTTGTCTCCAGGGTAAAGATGATTGGTTCAGAGGTGGGCCTCTGATCCATGATAAGCAGGTCTTTGCTTCCATTAGAGTTCTGGAAATCTATCCCAAAAGACATTCACTTCCCTCTGCATGACAGAATCTGAGAGCAGGTAAATGGGGGAGCTATTGGTATAGTTGGTACTGAAAAACAGGCAAAGTGGCTTGGTAATAAGAGAGACATAGAGAAAAAGAGAATCAAAGAGTAGAGAAAATATTTTATGGATTCTTTAGTGTTCCTCCAAGTGATTGCAGACTGTGTTAGTTATCAATGGTGTAAAAATTAGCACAAAATTAAAGGGCTTAAAACCACAGTATTTATTATCCCATCATTTCTGTGTGTCTGGAATCTAGATATGACTTAACTGAATTTTCTGTCCCGAGTCTCTGAAATGAATATAGTTAAGTGCTGACAAAGGCTGTGGTTTCCTCTGAAGTCTTGAGTGGGGAAGGATCTTTTCCAAGCTGCCATGTGGTCATTGTTATGTTAAGAGTCTCTGTGCCTTTAGCTGTGGGTTCAGAAACTGACCTCAATTCCTTACCACATCAGCCTCGACAGGGGAGTTCATAACATAACATCTGCTTTTATTAGAGTAGAAAAAGAGAAAACAACCAAGACAGAGCTATAGTCTATTATGACTTAACCATAGATGAGACATCCCTTCACTGTGTTTGTATTCTATGTGTAAGAAGCTGCTAGATGGTGAGAGCATTATATCAGTACATGGTATAAATACCAGAGGGCAGAGCTCACTGAGGACTATTATAAAACCAGCCAACTACACAGACATATTTCAGTTCTTAAATACTATGATAACCCCAATATCCTGCAATGAAGTTCAGCTTTTGCTTAAAATAACCAAACTTGGTTTCCCCTATTTACAGTCAAAATTTCTTACATGTATCCATAGATAATAAGATCCCATTTTGAAATCAAGTGATGATTATGAAAAATTTAGTACATTTCTAAATTCCCTATACACATCCACATACCAGTCTATTTCATAGTGAAGAATGAGATGTATAAAAAATGAAATGTCATCAGGAAAATCAACCCAAGAAAATAAAAATCTCTTAAATCTTAAGGTAGTCAGTGAGCTATGGCGATTAGTGGCCTGTCCTATTTTCTTTAAATCCCCAAAAGCCAACAGGAAGGAAATGAATTTTTCCCTGCTTTTGGCTTTTCAAACACCTTAGTTTTTTCTCATCACATTGTAAAGTGGGGAAAACAAACAAGAAAACAGTGCAACACTATGACTGGCTTGAATGTTTTCCTCTGCTGCAGATTATGAGAAACATTTTTGTGGTCATTATAAAATGTAAAAAAAAAAAAAAAGAACTAGAGAAAAGTCCTTATCATGGGTTACTATATCAGACTACAGGAAATAGAGTAGTTTTTCAAAAAAACCTTTAGCAAAAAGTCCCCTCCCCGGTTTTTCCTGCAAACATTAACCTCAAACATTTACTTCCTTCCATATTATTTATACATTTAACCTCAAAATTTCATCTAAGAAGTCACAAATAGATATGAGAAAGAGCCCAAATATCAGCCATCTGTAGACCAGACCTGACAAGCTTCATGGTGGAGATGAAAACCTCTCATTACATGGAATTAAAAAAGGGCTATTGTATACACCCGAAGGCTGAGTGCGCTCCTGCAGGGCTCACCACCCAATCAGGAATTCTATAAATATGCACCCAAACCACATAAACATTTTCTTTTCAGTTTCTGGATTGGAGTTTATCTTTACTGTGCAGAATCAATTTAGTGTTGGACAGAAAAATTTCCAAGAAATAAAAAAAGTGGGTTCAAAAAGCAAACAAAGAGATACAATGGGTATAATTCCCCAAACCTGCCAGGACTGGACCATGTGTTGGACTTTATTTAAGAAAGCAAAGAAATTCTCCAAAGGATTGCCTCAATTCAGTTTCTCATTTTGGTAAAGATTTCTTGTGTCTGTTGGTCCTGTAAATTAAAAGGCCTGGCAGGATACAATATTATAAACCATGTCCAAAATGATCTCCAAATTAGGAAAGGGAGTTTGGTACTGCCCCAAAGGGGTGGGAAGGGCAGGAAAACATGGTGAATAGAGATCACTTTTCCCAAGTGCATCCTATGGATTTTGACAAATTAAAAAATGGGTTGAGAAAAAAAGAGAAAAAACTCACACAGTTTGTTTTCTATTGAAGATGACATACATTTCTTTTCCATTTTCCTTAGTTGGCAAGCCCCCCAAATAAAATTCATAAATAAAAGAGTCTTCTTACAACCAGCAGTTTTCTATACTGCAGGCTTCATGTATCTTTTCAGTGTTGGTTGAAAATCATGCTGTGAAAAATCCATCCTGTGATTTTTTTTTTTCTAAGTACATCCACCACCTCCTCCAGATCAACACATCTCATCTTCATCTTTAGGTCTGTGCCATCCTGCCTCACTGACTACTCTAGAAGGGTCGGTGAAACTCAGTTTAGACTACATATTAGAATATCTGGAAAAGCAATAGAAAAAAAATCCTAATTTTCATGTTCTTCCCCTGCTTCAATTTTATCAGAATCTCTAGGGGTGGGATTCAGGCACTGACATTTATTTTTAAACTCCCCAGTGACTACAATGTGTAGCCAAAGCCAAAAACCACTGCTAGTTGCCATTTTAGTTATATAAACTATGATCTTAACAGATGCAAGTCACTAATTGCGAGGGAACCTGAATAATGCATGAAGTACTCCTTGGAAGCCCAGGGAATATCCACTAATGTAAGGAGGTAACAAAAACTTATTGAGTCCTTACTACCCTCCATGAGGACACACATTTACAACATTTCATAAATTGTTCAAAGACATGGTCTTCTCTTTTGTGAAAGGATATCTTGCCAGGTTCATTGGGAAAAAAATATGATGCTGCTTTTCACAAACTAGCAAAGAGAGCAATTCCTAACCAGGGTAAACATGCAACCTTTCACCATTAAGTTAACCCTAACAAAGCAGTAATAGAATATTGAAGTCTGGCTAGATATCTTAAGATGTACAGTCCTATCATTCTATACCAGGAGCAAATCGGGGTCAGAGATAAGTGATTAGTTTAATGTTTTATTGCTCTTAAGGGGTGTTTTAAAAACCACTTCTCTTCACATCCCTGGTTCAGGGATTGGGTTTTCAGTGGTTGCAAAAGTAGTTCAATTCATGTAGGGTCAATAGTACATGCTCAATTAATCAGTGTGATTGCTATAAGAAATAAATGGTAATCATATTGGTAAAAATAATATCAATAAGACTTTATTTGGTGTTATGACCTCTTCCTTACAATACTTCACAAGTAGAAACAACTTTTCTTTTGTTGACACTTCACTTATTTGGAACACAGAAAGTTTAAAAGCAAAATAGTAAAAAAGGGGAGAGTAAAAAAGGCTTCAATTAGGTCTACAATGTCAACATTTACAATTTAATGGCTTATCAGTTGAACATTTTATGTAATTATATATATCATATATATAATTATATATCTGAAATGACTTTATCTGTTATTTAGAAGATGTTAGAATATGATTTGATTAATGAATATATATATATATGTATGAGCTAAAAGTACTTTCATGTGTTACTTAATTTCTCACTTATAGTCAGGACATATAGATAATATTGTTTATAGTTAAAAGACATAAGCTCAGAGAATTAGAGGGGCTTGGTAAGGTGGCTCAGGTAATAAGCGATGGGCTAGTATTTCATTGCAGGCTTTCTACCTGTATGTCCTTCATTAGGTTACATACTTGGACCATGTTACTCTAACCTTTTAAATAATTGACTTTATAGAGCTACAGTGTAATGTATGAGCTCTGAGTAAAATGTGAAACATCTTAATTTGAAAACTTGCTTTTAAGAAACATAGTGTTTTATAATATTCAGTATTTTATGTTCAAAGGCTTGGGGACAAACTATTCTTAGAGTTCAGAGCCAGGAAAGTATCTGCTCCCTTTTGCTAGATTAGGAGTTAGATGATCCACTGACTGTCTCTCCTTGCCTGGGCTTTTAGGGAACTGAGAGTAAATAAAGTATGTACTTTATCATTCTAGCTTTTCTTAGTCTACATTTCTAGGATGGACCTCCTCCCATTCCTTTCTTCCACCCCCAAGACCACCACCACCACCTTCATACATGAATTTGCTTTTTCAATATTTGTCAGTGAGTCTATTTTACACGATATCTATCATACTACAGACTATAATAAAATCCAAGTTTAAAAATTTTTCAAATGATTCAGTTTTATTGTACTATGATGGCAGTAGAAATCTGTTATGGTCAACTATCAGAAGGAGATTTTTTCTCTTTGAGATAATAGAACCCCACTCCATCTTGGTTACTTCCTAATTTACATTTTCAGTCCATGTGACTTAGTATAGATTTTTTATTATTATTTACATTTAAATTTTATTTTATATATATTTTTACATTTTTCATTTTTGCACAATGTATGTTTTTAAATATTGCTTATAGTCCCCATACAATTCCCACCCCCCTATTTTGACTGTAATCCCTCCTACCACCCCCACCACCTCTACCCCCCCACCACCACCCTGTAGTGTGTCTCTGGCTTATAGTTGCGTGTTGATTTTTATTTATTTATTTATTTATTTGTTTGTTTATTTATTTATTTATTTATTTTTTGTGGGACCCTCGCCAGTGGCCGGGGATCGAACTGGTGCTGCAGAGGCTGCGGGATAACTGCTGCGCCACCAGGGGAGGCCCTGATTTTGATTTTTACTTTATTATAATTAGTCTTTCTCCTGGTCCCTTATTTAGGTTTCCTAAATTTCTGCTATGAGTGAGACCATCCGGTATTTTTCTTTTTCTTTCTGGCTTATTTCACTGAGCATGATCCCTTCCAGCTTCATCCATGTTGCTGCAAACTGCATGAGTTTATCTTTTTTGATTGTTGAGTAATATTCCATGGTGTATATGTTCCACATTTTCTTGATCCAGTCACCTGTTTTTGGGCATTTGGGTTGTTTCCATAGCTTAGCTATTGTAAATAGTGCTGCTATAAACATAGGGGTGCAGGTGCCCTTTGGAATTAATGTTTCTGTGTCCTTTGGGTAAATACCTAGGAGTGGAATTGCTGGGTCATATGGAAGCTCCATCTTTAGCAGGTTGAGGAATCGCCACACAGCTTTCCATAGTGGTTGGACCAATTTGCACTCCCACCAGCAGGGCAAGAGAGTTCCTTTTTCTCTGCATTCTTGCCAACATTTGTTGTTGCTATTTTTTTTAATATGTGTCATTCTCACTGGTGTAATGAGAGATGGTATCTCATTGTAGTTCTGATTTGCATTTCCCTGATTGCAAGTGATGCTGAACATATTTTCATATGCCTCTTGGCCATTCACATTTCCTATTTGGAGAAGTTCCTTTTTAGCTCTTCTGCCCATTTTTTGACTGGATTATTTACTTTGTTTTTGTTGAGTCTCATCAGCTCTTTGTAGATTTTTGTGATCAGTACTTTATCATTAACATAGTGTGCAAAAATTTTCTCCCAGTCGGTGGGATGTCTGTTTTTTTTGGTTACTGTCTCTTTTGTTGTACAGAAGCTCTTTAATTTGATGTAGTCCTAGCTGTTTATCTTTGCCTTTGCTATCACTGCTTTGGGTGATGAGTCTTTTAAAGACTGATGTTACTGAGGTGTATGGCATGTAGTGTTTCGCCTATATCTCCTTCTATATATTTTATGGTTTCAGATCTTATGTCTAGTTCTTTAATCCATTTTGAGTTGGTTTTTGTGCATGGTGCAAGGTAGTAGTCAAGCTTCATTCTTTTGCATGTAGCGACCCAGTTTTCCCAGCACCATTTATTGAACAAGCTTTCTTTGTTCCATTGCATGTTCTTTGCTCCTTTGTCAAAGATTAGTTGACTGTAAATCTATGGGTTTATTTCTGGGTTTTCTATTTGGTTCCATTGATCCATGTGTCTGTTCTTGTTCCAATACCATGCAGTTTTGATTATTATGGCTTTGTAGTATAGTTTAAAGTCTGGGCATGTGATACCTCCATTCCCTTATTTTTTTTTTTTTTCCAGGAGAGCTTTGGCTATTTAGGGTTTTTGGTAGCTCCATATGAATTTCATCAATATTTGTTTTATTTCTTTGAAGAATGTCATTGAAATTATTATTTTTTAAAGATTTATTTACTTATGCATATAAGAGCTGGGATACAGGCCAGAG
Organism: Talpa europaea; assembly: GCF_964194135.1. Lineage (NCBI taxonomy): Eukaryota > Metazoa > Chordata > Mammalia > Eulipotyphla > Talpidae > Talpa > Talpa europaea. Next base: position 19,367,194 of record NC_140083.1, on the reverse strand, counting down.
GTGTGGGGGGTGAGTGGATATACCAGAGAGAGTGGGGAGCAGAACAGGCAGATTGACTGAAATACACTACTGAGGGGCACAGCGGGTAAGTCAGGAGAGGTTTGCTGCACCATGTGGGTTGCTCCCTGGCTGGCCAGGGGGATCGAATTCATGCTGTGGAGGCTGCAGACAGCTTCATAGGTTGCATTTTAACCCCCTGCACCACCAGGGATCCTTTCAGTCCATGTGGCTTAAAGGGAATTAACTCTCGTCTTTAGACTGGAGCAGAATACAATATGGACCAGGCCAGTACATGTGCTCTGTTACCCTGGCCACAGAAACTGCATCCAGAATGAGCCCAGGCCTCCCTGGTGGCTCATTTGTTAAAGTCTCAGCACTATCAAGCTATCACCAGTCACTGCACCATGAATTCTATCCCTGGCCAGGGAGCTAACCCACATGGCGTAACAGACCTCTCCTGTCTCTCCTGCTGCTCCCCCCAGCAGTGTATTTCAGTAGATCTGCCAGTTCTTCTCCCCACTTCGTCTCTGGTGAATCCTCTCACCTCACACACCTCTGGCCTATACCCCAGTTCTCGTATGCATAAATAAAAATAAATCTTCAGAAAAATAATAAGCCCATCAGATGATACAAGTCAGTTCTATCAAAGCACATTCAAATGTTTGTGTTCGCATGACTGTGAGTTTAAATTTACAACTAGGATCATTAAGAGGGAATAGAAAAACTAGAGCTCTGGCTGCCATCTTGCTCTACAAGGAGAATACTGGAGAACGGAGCCAACACAAAGGAAAGCAGATCTGAGCCAGGAGGGTTAGACCTTGTTAGCTTCTTTAAACACTTGAGTTTAGTTGTACGAGAAGTGGTTCTACTTCAAAACTTCAACTACTTGGGTTAAAAAATTCCCTTTCATGCTTACATCATTGTGGTTTGGGTTTCTAGCCCCTACAGTCTAAAATGGGCTGACAAATACAGTGATTTATTTTTTTACCACCATAAATTCTATGAGAAAGTAGGGAGGACACAAATCAAAATAAATACACACTATGAGCAGGTTTTTATCCTTAACACCACAATTAATCAAGATAAGTTTTTGATGATCTGGTGGGTTTTAGTCACGGACTCTCTTTCCCAAGGACTGAAAATAACATTACAATATGCCCTTTCTATGTTTCGTTTTTGATGATTGCATGGAGCATAACAAAACTAGGTGCTCATTTTCTTCCACTTTGGTAATACATCTCCAACTATTGCCAGCAGAACAGCATAGTAAATAAATTGAGTCTATGGACATTTACTCCTTTAAGACCTCTTACAGCTCTAAGATGCTCAAGTTAAATTCAAAGGTTCTTCCAGGTCAGTTACATCAGCATTTGACCTTCCTGCTGACTTATTTATGTCTAAACATTGCTGATTTCTTTAACAATGATGTCAAAGCCTTGAAATCATGCCTGTCTAGCTCTGTTTATCCTTCTGTTGTGATTTGTTACACTAATATCTGTGACTCAGATTTAGTACCTCAAAAGTGGGGAGAATCTCACTCACAGACCTCTTTTCAAAGGCTTAGCATGTGCTTAAAGTCTTTTGTATGTATGTATATGTGTGACTCATTAAATCATTTTTTTCTATTCTTTTAGTTATACCCTCTGTTACCAAATGAATGTCTATATCCCCATAAAATCCATACATGGAAACCCTCACCTCTAATATGATGACATTTGGATATGTGGCCTTTAGAAATTAGAGTAAGTCATGAGGCTGAGGTCCTGATGATTGGATTAGTGGCCCTATAAGAAGAGGAAGAGAGACAGTTCTCTCTTTGTCAGGCAAAGAAATAGGAAGCAGGCAGTGACCTGCAAATCAGGTAGGGAGCTCTCACCAGGAACAAGTCAGCAGGCATCTTTATTTGGCATTTTCCAGTCTCTAAACAGTGAAAAATAAATTTCTGTTTAAGCCAACCCATCGACAGTTATGGCAAGCCCAATATGACTCAGACACCTCCATGGATGTTTCCAGAGCAAGCACTATCAAGTTCACTGACTCCATTAGCATATTTCTGGCCTTGAATATATTGCAGAGACTTTCTTTCCTTTAATGTTAAATATAAATATAGTACTTTGGGGGTAGGAATAGATAAGATTGAGAATGAATAGCCATGTTTGTAAAGTTATATTTTATCTTTAGGGTAGAAAGCACTTTCAAGTTTGAATGGGAGATTTCTTTTAAAAAAATTATATCTGATTAAAGATAGGATATTGAAAATTTAAAAATCTAAGGAAAGTTGTTATTGTTTTATTCCCATAGCATTTTCATTTAAGGGTGAAGTAGATACACTCTAATTCATGCACAACTCTGTAGTTTTCTCCTCCCTGACCACCCCCCTCCCCCCCCTTTTCTTGATAGGCAAACAAGCACAGACTGTTAGTTTTCCTTGCCATTATTTCCATTTTTTCTGGAGTCAGTGTGGTTTGGTGAAAGAACACTGCCTTCTGGGTTCAAACCTGATATAGTCCTGTCTTATTAGCAGAGAGAATTTTTATATTAAATCTACCCTTCACCCTCCTATGCCTTCCTATCAGTAAAATGAGAACACAAAAACCAATCAAAATAAGTTCATATGATTTTTTCAAGGATAACATGAATAATTCTGGCAATTGTTATTTTACCTAACATAATGAATACTGATTATTGTCTACTATGTGCCAGGCACTGTGCAAGACTCTGAGAATTAACATGTTGCTTTGGTCAAGAATCTCATAGGGCCTCTCTGGTGGTGCAAGGGATTAAGTGTCAGCACTATGAAACAATCCACAGCCACTCATTACGAGTTCAAGCCCCAGCCAGGGAGCTAACCCACATGGTGCAGCAGACCAGACCTCTCCTGTCTCCCCCACTGCTCCCCTCAGCCATGTATTTCAGTCAATTCGCCTGTTCTGCTCCTCACTCTCTCTGGTGAATCCTCTCACCTCCTGCACTTCTGGCTTGCACACCAGCTCTTGTATGCATAAATAAATAAATCTTTAAAAAAAAAAAGAATCTCACAGACTGATGGAGAAAACAGACCAACACATTAGCGGGAAGCAAGCAATGCATTCTCCTGGAGTACTTTATCCTTCCAGCTTTATCAAAGTGTGTAACTCTGCTATTATCTATGTCCTTCTGCCTCTTTCTTTCATGTCTCTTTTCCTTGCAAGGTTATGGACTCCATGAGGTCATTGTCTGTTTTGCTAACCAATCTATCCACAGTGCTCTCAGTGTAAATTTATCTCAGTGTAATTTTTTAGGAGGTGGAAGGAAAAAAAAATCTGGGGAACCACTTGAGAAATTCAGTGTGATATTATTTCCAAATCCATTCAATGTTAAATGACATTTGCAGTTTAATCTGAAAAGGAGAGGAAACCTTAGCCTTCCATTTTTGCACAAAGTGAGAGCTTCTCCTGCTTGTAATTCTTTGCAAATCAGTTAACTACATATAATCCCTATCAATGGACCCAATTTTCTCTCAGCCCTGATTTTACATGAGTAAATAATAAAGTCAGGTACCAGTTTTCATCCTCTCAGACTAAATTACATTAAACCAACAACAATAATGAAAAAGAAAAAATTGATTGGCTTCATTTCCCAGGTACACAAGGATGCCCTGCTGAAATAATATCCTTAAGTATTTTATGGTTAGACTTTCTGCACACATTTCTGGTTTCAAGCTGCAGCTGTGCCCGGGATGTCCTTGCAGTAAATATATCACCAGGGTGCGTAATCTTGCTCTGTAACCTCTGCAAATCCCAGGGATGTGCAGAATTCATCAGCTCCCAGGTATGTAAGACTGGAGTTTGCAGAGAAAATCCTTTCCTTCTTACAATTCTAAACATATTAAAGAAATGCCTTAGCAGGGGTTTTACTGATAGGTCCCCTTCACTTTAGTGATATGGATGTGTATTTAATTCTTTTACCAAGCAGAATTTACAGAAACTGGGATCCTGAAAGAACATTGAATTTTGACCCATATCTGCCCTTAATGTATTCTGGCTTTCTAAAACCTGATTCTCAAAAAAGAGATGCATTGGAAATTAAAATCAGTTCATTCCAATTAGGAGGAGATTATATTTTTTCTAAGACATGCACAGATAACTTAGATCATGGTCTACAAATTAGGAAACAAAGCTAGAAGCTGTTCATAATTTGGAAAAATTTCAGAGGTTTCCCCAGTGTGTTTGCTTCTTTGCTTTAGTTTCAAGACTGAAGTAAAGGCAGTGAAGGTGGAAGCAGCATGTTGACAAAAAGCAAATAGGCCCTTTGGCTCTGAAAATTTGCTCCATAGTAAATAGCTGAGATTTTCTAGCCATTTTGACCTTATTTGAGAAGATTATGTTGCTTCGTCAGGTCAGAACTTGTGTCAGAGAGTCAAGTGTCAACTTTCCACTTAAAGATTAGGCAGGCAGGAGTCAGAATGTCTGGTTACACAGGACACATTCCGCCCTTGACCTATAGCATTTATACATGTTCTTTGCTGCAGAAATAGTTTTCCAAGAGATCTCGCATGGCACTGATGTGGAGGAAAAGAACCATCATCTCATTATTTTTGCCCAAGCAGCAGATGCCTGTATGATAATAGGAAAATAAGAATATTATTGAATTTTCCTAATGGCGTCAACTTATTACCCTCAAGTCTGGTATTTTTCAAAGCCCATTAAAGGCTGGAATCCATGGCTTTTTTAGAAGCCCTTTGCCTGTCTCCAAAAACACAAAGGAAAATGGTCTACTATTGTAAACACTAGGATAATATGTCTCCAAAAGGTTTGGATGAGCATTTGTTATTGAAGAACAACCTAATATCATCACATTATAACTTCCCTTAAGAGCAATTTGTACTGTCAATGAAAGAGGGAGAGAGAAAAGACGAGAGAAGAGGGCCAGCGAGGGGGAGAGAAAGACAGAGAGAACAGGCAGGTAAGAAAATAAGGAAAATCTCTCAAATGTCTAAGTTTGGTGGGGTAATTTGATCTTTTTGCCTGAGGCACAAAGGGAGTAGTATTTACTGAGACTAATGTTACCGAGATGGTGAAAAGTCATGCTGGATATATAGGTTTTGAAATGGTGAAGAAGTAAATGTAAATAGGTAATGTTCACCTTTGTTATTCAGTTACTGAGGAAAGACAAACAATATGCCTTCTTCCCTACTAACCCTCTTTTCTCAACACACACCCTCTTCCACACAAAGTATATTCTAAATTTATAATCAAATTACAGGCAGTTGGAGAGCCCCGGCTCTGAAGCAAATTGTTTTCCATAAGTCATGTTTGTGATTTGCAAATGCTGGAAAAGCAATACTAAAACTGTAATTTTTAATGACAGATCATTCATTGAAAGCATTTAATTTATGAGCAACACGTATAATCCCAAAGCCTATACCTGGCAGGTTTGATTTGGCTATCTTCTTGCAAAAATCCATTTTCTTTTCTACTTAATTCATATGATGAGAATTGAGATAATTAAAACCTAATTTCAATAAGAGTTCTAAAAATGCTTACAATTTGATGTTACCCTTTAGTTCACTTTAAAAAAAAATGAATAGGCTCAGAAATGTTGGTATGGATTCAATTCACCATATGTCCACTTAATGATTATTTGGAAACAACAAGGAACAGACCTCCCACAGACAACTCTCTTTATTGCTAGATTTCTTCAAAGCATGGGCTCAGAATACAATTTGTTTTGAACTTGAAAATGGGTAAGATGCTGGTTCCAAGTACACTCTTAAAATGAATTTAACTAGTCTCTTGGATGGTTGTCCAGAGAGACCTTTATACAATGTATGCATTGAATTGTAGCCTTCATCCTTTAGTATTCAAAGGAATTATATACTCAATAATAGAAAATGTGGCTGCAAAGGGTTATAAAGGCAAGTTAAGTGAGGGGGATCTATCATGTAAAATTCAAGAATCCTGACTCTGGAAAGAGAAGATCTAGGTTTAAATTTGGCAAATTATTCCTTAAGTTTTAGCATCCTTTTATTTCTAATATGGTGATGTAATAACCATTTCTTTTGATTTTTGTGAGAATCAAAATAGACCCACACTTAAAAAAGTGATTTATAAAACAAGCATTACATCAATGGGATACATTATATTCTTTGAATTACATTACAGAAAAGGTCTGGGATAGCAATATACATGGTAAAATAGGTATTATCTATTTAAGGGTAATTTCGATAATGGGTTGGAACTTGCTTTGCTGAATTGCATGAGCCTGTGAAAATGTTTAAATTTTAAGGAATTATATGTGTGAGTTGACATACTTTTGGTAGCTTGAAATCAGCCTTGGATGGGGGAGAAAGGAGTGGTATTTACATCAAGGAAATAAGCAAGGGCTATAATCAGAGTGTGTTCTTTTCTTCCTCTCTCTCCCTTCTGAAAGTTAGTTGACCAGCATGTCACTGGAAACTAATTCTGTATGTTTGAATAGTGTTCGACAATCTGCTGCTGAACGTCAAAGTTTAGCAAAGTTTTTAGTTTAAGACCAACAGCTACCATTGACTATTTCTCACATTGTTACAGTGATGGTCCCTGCTGGGTGGGTCTTCTGCAACATGTGGTGTCAGCTGGGAATATCCCAGTCAGCACAGGCTGAGTGGGGAGTTGGTGTGGACTATTGACTGGGCGTTATCTATAGAAGCTCATAGGTTCTCCTTGATTTGAATCAAGGCTCAATCAAGGATTGATTAGCCAGTCCTCATGTGACTTGCTCTTCTTCTAGTATTAAAGCTGGATTTCCAAGTAGGAGCATTTCAAGTGTGAATGTAGAAACTAGTGTTGTATTTTAGCCCAGTTTTGAAATTACACGGTATTATGTCCATCCCATTCTATTGATCAAAATAAGTCATGGCAGGGCTTCCCTGGTGGTGCAAGGGGTTAAGACACAACCTATGAAGCTATCAGCTGCCACTGCAGCACGAGTTAGATTCCCGGTCAGGGAGCTACCCACATGGCACAGCAGACCTCTCTTGTCTCCCCAGTGCTCCCCTCAGCAGTGTATGTCAGTCAATCTGTCTGTTCTGTTCCCTACTCTATCTCTTGTGAATCCTCTCACCCCCCACACCTCTGGCCTGTACCCTGTATCCCAGTTCTTGATTGCATAAATAAATAAATCTTAAAAAAAATAATAAGTCATGGCAAAGAATTTACTACCAGCTAGACTCATGTAAGTTATCATGATATCTAAGTTCACATAAACCTAAGTATTCATTAAGTTGGATACCAATATTTCTAATGATTCCCTCCCTAACTTCTTTCATTGGAGGTAAATTTTACTGCTTTCTGCTCTGCATTTTGCCATGCTTAACATTTCCTTTAGTTTTGATATTTTACCTATGCAACTAGTCAAATATGTCAGACGATTAAAGATTTGCTGAAAATAGAATGTAAAAAATATTTGATATCCCTCTAAAACAATGGATTCTTAAAGGAGAGTATTGAGTGTTTTGAAGAACAAAAGGAAAGCTAATCACAAATGTAATCAGGAGCTGTGTAAGTGTCTGGTGATTAAAGAATCCAGGTATCTGGATATGATAAAGGACATATAGCTGGACAGATATAGACTGGAATGTTCCCTACTGTCAAATCCAGGATTAGTAAAATCATAGGACATGGGATGAGTGTAATCTAGGATGCTCTCCCTGCAAGAAACAAAAAACTTAATGAAATGAGATGTATTAGTCACAAAATAAAAAGTCTTACATTTGGTGGCTGCAGGGTTGCTTAATTTAATAACTCAAAAATGTCTGCTTCTCTGTTTTTTCTCTGGACCTTACTCTCACAGTGGTGGCAAGGTATGGCCCAGATCCAAACACCAAAACTTCACATGGCAAGCGGAGAGCAGAAGATAAGATGAGAAGAGAAACAGTGGCTTTGTTTTCCTCCCGCCCCCAACTCGATTTTTATTTGAGAAGAAAAATACTTCCCAGATACCATTACTAGATTTCCTCTTATATCTCATTGGTCAGAACTGGGTATCTCCCATCTTTTAAAGATTCACTAGCACAAGGGGACAAGATAAACTAGAGTCCATTTGTACAAGTTCCAAACTCTGGAAAAGGCTCTCTGTCTTAAATCCATCATTATCTGTTATCTCAGCAAAATTAGAGCTGCACTGAAGTGGGGTTAAGGTGACTGGGGGTCACTGACAGTGTTTGCTAGGTTAATTCTTAAAATGGCTTTTTGGGATCAAACCTTCTAGAAAAGTACCTCTCCAGGATCTAGAAGTACAAGAACATGGTGCAGACAGATGAGTTCGGGGCAGAGTCCTAGACCTATGGGCTGGGGCTCAGGACAGAGCCTGTAGAGAACTGTAGCAGAGTAACTTAGATGTAAGCAGTCACTATGTGCTAAACAAGATGCTAGGTGCTGTCTCTCTCAGCATCATATGTAACACTCGAAAAGGAAGCCATTATTATCTCTGCTTTAGGAATAAGGCTCAGAGAGAAAACTGTTAAGAGTTAATGAAGCTAGAAATGAAAACTCATGTCTTTTGAACTCCAAGAATGGCCCGACTTAACGCTATATTGATGAGAGCTATTTCATTTTCCACCTTATGCTGATAAAGCCCCTGCAATATCCTCACCCTCCCAACCACCCTCATACCACTGTTGAAATGGAGGAAGGCAGTGAGGAAGAAGAGCTAGAAGACTTCAAATTGTCTAATACATCCCAATTCACCATCTCAAACTTTTGTACTGAGGAAATAATGAGAAAAGGAAAAAAAAAAGTCATACAAACAATGGTGCCAGTACCTTGAGGTCTTTTATTTAATGTCACTGACCTCATCAATTTGACCAATTTAAGGTGAACTGATGGTTGGATGCATCAATATCAAGGGTGAATACCCTGAATACTCAGATTAAAACTCAAATTGGTTTTGAAATTCAGAATTATTTTGATATTGGATATTTTCACAGTTAATGGTACTGAAAGACCTCACCACATAAATGCTCTGACCTCAGAAATTTGGTGAGATATAGAAAGAGATTACCTGTGCGTCCTTATTCTTTCAAGCTGTCTGATAGAGAAAGTGGATGGATGACTGACCTCTGCTATAGAGGACATTTCAGCAAGAAAATAGGCATTAGACTCCTCATATAGCTTTTCAACCAGGCATCCAGGTTTATCAAAGATTATTATGTTTTCCTCTGAATCTTCAGGAGACCACTGCATAAAGGCTCCTCTTTTTGAGAAATGTTTCAAGAGGAGCTAATTCCAGGACACTTTCTTGGGGGTGGTGGGTAAAGTAAGCAGGGGTCAATTTGGGCAGGATCCTTTCAACCAATAGACTGAGTTGTCTGTGGGCCGGCAAACACATCTCCTTCTGTTAAATAGAGTAAAACAAGCTTTCCTCACTCCCCGTAACATTTTCAAACATAGAATGTTTCTTTCTTTGACATACGAGCTATTTTGCAGAATGGCAAACATCCAGAAGGAATTGCAAAATTCAGGCAATTACTCAGATTCTCTAATCCCCAAATGTTTTAATATTTGTTTTATTAAAATGTTTTGCAAATGGCCAGATAATCTCTAGATTTTGCAGCTTTCATACCAAAAACATTGTCATTGAGGTGGTGCTTCAACTTAGGCCAGTATAAGAGGTACCATATTTACAACTTTTCCCCTTTTCTCTCTTTTTCTTTCTTTCTTTTTTTTTTTTCTTTTGCTGCAATGCCTTGCTTTCAGTAAAAGCGACCGGGAACTTGGTGATAATGGATCATGAAAACAAAGGAACAGCAACAAAAAAAAACTACCCAATGGTGCCTTTATCCTAGTTTCTCTTGGCTCAGAACATCTTTAAAAGTGGCAAGCATTTCCCCAGGGAGATCATCCAACCAACAGCTTGAAAAAAATAGTGCTTTTAGAAGCCTTTAATTGTGAGAATGAATCGAGGTGATTACTAGGGTGCTTGCTGGGCCAGAGTCTTTGTTGTAGTAGTTAAATGGCAGCAGCGAAATGTGGAAGAAACACAAATTTTAATAAAAGAAAAGCAACTCCAATAAAAACACATTGCAGTGGCTGGAGTGGTCCTTAGATTCTGGTAAATGAGGGTGATTGTCCCCAGTGCCTGTGGGGGGGAGAGGGTGGCACTGGCTGTGTAGGAGAGGGGAGGAGCCACCTTGCAGCTGGGCTTCTGGAGGAGAAAAATCCTTCCAGCTGTTGCCTAGTCTCAGTGCTATCAAGCTATCGCCAGCCACTGTGGCTTGAGTTTGATCCTCAGCCGGGAACTAATCCACATGGCACAGCAGACCTCTCCTGTCTCACCTGTTGCTCCCCTCAGCAGTGTATTTAAGTAGATCCACATGTTCTGCTCCCCTACTTTGTCTCTAGTGAATCCCTTCACCCCCACAACTCTGGCCAACACCCTAGTTCTTGTATGCATAAACAAATAATTCTTAAAAAAAAAGATATATTAGTACAGGGCTTCCCTGGTGGCCCAAGGTTTAAAATCTCAGCACTATCAAGCTATTGCCAGCCACTGCAGCAGGAGCTCCATCTCCAGCCATGGAGCTGACCCACATGGCACAGCAGACCTCTCCTGCCTCTCCCGCTGCTCCCCTCAGCAGTGGTGATCTGCCTGTTCTGTTCCCCACTCTGTCTCTGGTGAATCCTCTTACCACCCCCCTCCCACTTCTGGCTTACACCCCAGTTCTTATATGCTAACTAAATAATAATAAATCTTAAAAAATAAGGGTGGGATTGAATTCAAAGGTCATGCAGGCAGTCATTATCTTGCTCACACATATTATCAGACATTGATATCAGAGACAACAAATAGCTATTTTCAACCTTAAGTCCTGTGAGGGAGGGTGAATGAAAGGCCCTTTTGTGTACTTTGAAGGTGGGTCCACACTAGGTCTGCAAGCAGGGCTTAAAAGCCCCCATGCTCCATGTGGGAGCCCTTCTCTGGCCAGTCTGGAGGGGAAACATTTTGAAGCATATGTTAATCAAGTATTTATCTGATCATTAACTGACTTTCATGGGAAGCACAAGCTCTCCACTTAATTTCTCCAAGGATTTCACACACAACACCCTCTGAAAAAAGTATCTTAAGTTTTTTCATCACCTGTTCTTTCTGTTCAATCTCCTTCCACCATCATGATCAGGAAAAATTAATTTCCTGCTTTGGTGAGGAAAGTTTTAGCTCCCGAAATAGACTAGACTTTACTTCCTGCTTTATTTTATCAACTCCTTTTCCTTTGAAACTTCATGTGTGTGTGTGTGTGTGTATACATACACCTACATATATACAGAAAGAGAGAGAAAAAAATAAGGGTGTAATTTTAGAGCTGCTTCCCAAGCTAAACCTGCCTGCCTGGTGTCTTTCACTAAACTGCCAAATTGTATAGTGATAGGTTTGAGAGATATTTAAAATCAGAAGTACATGAATTTATCAGGCAGTGTGTAGTGAATGACATGAATCTGTATGGTGATATTTATTTATTTATTTATCTATTTATTTTAGAATGAGATTTTGTTTCCTTTTTTTTTTAAGATTTATTTATTTATACAAGCAAGGGGTACAGTCAGAAGCGCGGGAGGGTGAGAGAATTCACCAGAGCCAGAGAGGGGAGCAGAACAGGCAGACTGACGAAGTACACTGATGAGGGGAGCAGTGGGCGCAGCAGGAGAGGTCTGCGCACCATGTGGGACCCTCCTCCGGTGGCTGGGGAGCAACTGGGGATTGAACCGGCTCTGCAGAGGCTGCGGGTAGCTTCGCAACCCAGCACTCAACTGCTGAGTCACCGGGGAGGCCCTATTTGTTTTTTTAGATTTATTTATTTATACAAGCACTGGGTACAGTCAGAAGCACAGGAGGATGGATTCACCAGAGCCAGAGTGGGGAACAGAACAAGCAGACTGACTGAAATACACTGCTGAGGGGAGCAGTGGGTATGACAGGAGAGGTCTGTCGTGCCATGTGGGACTCTCGCTGGCCGGACGGGATCGAACCGGCATTGCAGAGGCAGCGGGCAGCTTCGCAGCCCAGCGCTCAACCGCTGTGCCACCAGAGAAGGCCCCTATGGTGATATTTATTAACAACCCTGCCCCTTCCTTCTCTTTCTTCACTCTCTCCATGCTCCCATCCACAGGGTAAAGACAAGCATGTTACACAGTTATGCTTATTCCCAGGTGAAAGGTGATTGGTTCAGGGTTGGTTAACAAAGTGGGATTCTTTTTTCTGTGACCAAGAATACAAACCAATCTTTCTATTCAGAGCTATAAAGTTCCAAAGATGCTGGCCTGAATGGTTTCCCATGGAGTGAAATCTAGCTTGCAGTGAAAGAGAAAGTGAACCCTGACAGGTTAGCTGTCCTTGGTTGCATTATTTTTAATGAAATCAATTAATATTCTTTTCTTACTTTCCAAGAAACATCTGTGTCCTCATTCATAATAAATTATCTTCTATGTTTAAGTTAGTTTGATGTGGGTCTCTGTCCTTTGCTGGAAAACAGATCCCAAGTGATAGAGCAACTAGTTTTCAAAAGAAAGTCAACCTTTACTCCTGGTGTGGGTCTATATTTCTTCCAGTGAAGAGAGTCAGAATCCCACTTAGAGATAAGACAACAGGGTTTAGTGCCAAAGGTTGTTTTAAATTCCTATTTTCTTTTCTACTAGTTCTGTGCCCTTGGGTAAATCTCCTAACCTCTCTGACAACATCATCGCCCTTGCAGTATTGTTTTTAGGTTTAGAAATAGCACATGTAAGTAGCAAGAGCATAATAGGTACCTGATGAATGGTAACTATACACTAAAAATAACTGTTGCAATTAATTAAAAAGAACGTTCAAAGGTATAAAGCTGAAAAGCAGAGTCAGAATTTATTCTGCTCACTTTTTTTGCTATTCTCTCATGTCTCTGCTCTCTTCCTTCCCTACCTTTCCTTCTTCCTTTTCAGTTTATTTTCCTTTTAGCGAACCAGCGACTGTGCAGGAATTCAAGCATTCATTCATTTGGTTGGTAGGGAGTAGCTAAGTGAATTGGTATAGAACCCCTTTTGGAAACACATTCTCTTTTTATTTAATTGCATTATTTTTCAAGAGGTTATATTGGTTAACAGTCCTGTAATGATTTAGAGGTACAGGGTCATACCCCTTTAGATGTATAGCCTCACACCATGCCAGCCACCACAGCCTCAATAATTCTCCAATAATCCTGCACCATGAGGACAATTTTCCCAATTGTTTCAGATCCGTTACATCCAAATTCAGTATTATAACCTTCCATCTTAGGTTGGAGTCCTCAAGGATTCAGAGGTAGAGCTGTACATACCAGTGGCAAGCTGGGGAGTCCTTTTAGGAAAAAACCCTGTGTAGCTCAGTGAGGGAGAGGCTTTGGGAGGGTTTACCCCTCTAAACAGCTGCTCTCCAACTGTAAAGGCAAGGTGACCTGACCCCTATGCCCCTGCCTCGGGGATGAATCCTGCCTTCAGGCTACTCCACTCCCAGGAGAGGCTGGCATCTGGGGCAAGGAAGCTTTATTAAGCCCAGGGCAGTCTTGCAGAGGGTCAGCACTGCCTGCAGCTGGAAGAATGGATCCTGGTGTAACAGGGTGGTCCCCAGGAAAGGGGGAAGTTCCAGGTTCCCTGCCCCACCCAAGGGAGGGTGGAGCTGAGCAGGAAGAGGAGAAGCTGCAGAAGAGACTGAGAAAGGAAGCAGGATGGAGCCAGGAGACCTGGAGGAGGCGCATGGAGCCTAGAGACACGTGAAGAAACAGCTTGTCTTTTTGGTCGTGGACTGGGTGACGCAGATGTGGGTGAGACCAGTGGGGAGGAGACCATGGCAGCTTTTATCTTGATGTTGATTTTGCTCTTTTCCTTCCGGGCTTGTCCGGTTGTTTGTGACCCTTTTCTGTGGGTCCCCACTGGAAGATGCTTTAGACTTGTGGCAGGCTTTGGGGCCTTGCTCTGGGCCGATCCCATATGGATGGAGTTTTACCCACGAGGGGACGGGTAACTTTGGGTGCTTTATTTAGAAACTAGACTCTTTGCCTTTCCTGTATTGTTTCCTAGTTTTATTAAAGTTCCTTCCCATTAAAGTCTCATGTTTTGTGTTGATGCGGCGGATGGCAGAACCCATTTAGAATAGGCAGGTTTGCGGGGTTTGGGCTGCCCCTCTCCCTGTCCTATAACACTGAGACCAGACGGGGGATCTGACCAGGGCATGACAGCATCCACCACTTTCCCACTCAGGAAAATGTCTCTTAACCCACCACTGTAGTAACTGACTATTGAGCTAAAGGGCTCTATGCAATACAGAGGTCAACCATGTAAAATGCCTTCAGTACATATTTTTTAAATCGCTCTTTGCTCCCTTAATCTCAGAGTACCTACTGACTTCTATGATTTGGGAAAAATATTCTTTAGTCACAGTCTATTACAAGGAAATTGTCCTTGTGGCAGAAAGTGGTAATAAGATGTTACCAATTATATTCTCCCTTCTACTGTCCAAACGAGGTGCTAAATTCCATGTGTTGATGCCATTGCCTGTTTTAGGATGGTGCATTTTAAATCCCTAGTGGGACTGATTCTAGAAAATGGATGCATTAATCTGTAATCCAATAAGTCACCAGGACAAAAACCTGCATTGTCATCACTAAGGAAGGACCTAGTTTACTACAATTGATGAGCATGCAATTGAGGATCTTTAAGGACTAAATATAATGGAGTAATAAAAAAAGAGAGACCTAAATAGAATTTAAAATCCTGTCCTAGTCTTATTTTATATCTTATTCAAAATAGGATAGCAATATATTTGATCATTTTAACCCAGTTGGACATAGTCCTTTTTTGCAGACATCTGAATGATTTATTATAGACTTTATTGAGGCCCCAAAGCTGAGACACTCCCCCCTAAAATGTTGTAGTGAGGACTTGGTTGAAGATTCAATTATTCTTTCATTTATTGGGTTCCCACAACAATAAAAGTCACTGGGTAGTTCTATTTATGCTTTCTAATATATTTTTTTAACTACCACTGTGCCTATCTAACTGCTTTAGAGGGGGAAGAAATATTAAATTGTTTGGTATCATGTATTCTAAAAATATGTGTTGATAGGAAAATAATATATTTATGCTAATCATGTTGATTCCTGCACCAGGATAGTTATTTATGAGTTTTACGCCTGGAATTTTCTTCTTCTACTGGAAAATATTGATCTTCTAATCTCATCCATATGATTGTAATAAGGGGTATGATTTTTGTACAACCAAGTCTTGTCCCTGCCATAGTTGATTGTCTAAGCAGTGAGCATCTGACCAAGGTGGGGGTCAGTGTTTTCTGTCCACTGATTTTAAAAGTGGGATGAGGGCAGAGAAGTCAGACTCTCTTTGTTAGTGGGGCTCTTAAATATGAATCTTGGGAACTATAGCTGACCTGTGACTTGCCATATAGAGCAATGAGGAACAGAGGAGAGAGAAAAGAGAGCAAAGTATAACTGTAACAGGGTGGTCTTCAGGAAAGGGGGAGGGTCCAGGTTTCCTGCCCCACCCCAGGGAGGGTGGAGCTGAGCAGGGAGAGAAACAGCTGGAGAAGGGACAGAGGAAGGAAGGAAGCAGAATGGTGAGCCAGAAGGAGATGTGGAGGAGGCACATGGAGCAGAGAGACACGTGAAGAAACTGCACCTGCCTTTTGGTCGTGGACTGGGTGACACAGATGTGGGTGAGAGACCCGTGGGGAGGTGACAATGGCGGTTTTTATCTTGATTTTGATTTTACTCTTTTCCTCCAGACTTGTCTGGTTGTTTCTGACCCTTTTCTGTGGGTCCCCACTGGGAGATGCTTAGACTTGAGGCAGGCTTTCTGGCCTTGTCCTGGGCCAATACTGCTTGGATGGACTTTTACCCACGAGGGGACAGGTAACTTTGGGTGCTTGATTTAGAAACTATATTCTTTGCCTTTCCTGTAAGTTTACTAATTGTATTAAAGTTCCTTTTCATTAAAGTCTCATATGTTTTGTGTTGATACGGCAGATGGTAGAACCTATTTAGAGCAGGCAGGTTTGCGGGGTCTGTGGTGCCCCTCTCCCTGCCCTATAGTATAACCACTTATACCTATTTCCAATTTTACTTAGAATTTATGGATTTTTAAAAAAGATTTATTTATGCACCCAAGAACTGGGGTATAGGCCAGAGATGTGGGGGTGAGTGAGAGGATTCACCAGAGATAGAGTGGGGAGCAGAACAGGCAGACTGACTGAAATACACTGCTGAGGGGAGCAGAGGGTGAGACAGGAGTGGTCTGCTGAGCCCTGTGGGTAGCTTCCTGTCCAAGGATCGCACCATTGCTGCAGTGGCAGCTGAGAACTTCATTGTGTTGAGACTTAATCCCTTATGCCACCAGGGAGGTCTTACCAAACATTTAAATTTATCCCTAGCCTTTGCAAAGTTTGACAAGTCAGCCCTTATTTGATTATTTCAAATACCTCAATACACTAGAATATGTTTGCCTTTACGTGGTGGAGAGCAGAACCCATTTAGAGTGGGTAGGTTTAGGAATCTTGGGGTGACCCTCCTTCTGTCCTGGAACACTTCATTTCAAAGTACTTTCTCCTAGAAATATCAGGTTCAATGCATTTTGAAAATCAATGTTATTTGTATCCTACCTTATAATATATTCACTAATAGTGGACTTTACAAAGGAATTTTCACCCCTCACCACTACCCATACATTCTTGCACCTGCAAAGATTATCTGACTTAGATTTGGGATTTCTGAGAAAGTTGTAAAATGAGTATTAAAGGCCTTCAGATCACAATTACTTTAGAATGATTTTTACCTTCAAGAATCCTGTGGAATCTAGTCATTTCTCATTATGTACCAGAACTTAGCTTGGTAGTTCACAAAATCAGACACTGAATCTTTTTGAGTAGTCTCAAATTACCCTTTGCCATCCCAATTACTGGAGGAATAAAAGGTGTCATTTCTGAAGACACAGAGTGTTAAAGCTCATTTCTGAACTAATTGAAAGTCACATTTTAATATCTTTTTACAGTTCAGAATTTCTTCTCTAGAGCCACCTTTGAACCCTGGCCACACCACTCTCAGGGGTGAGCTTCCTCTTCTACAGCTATTTCAGGTGGAAGACTGTGCTTAATGCAAGTCTGAGAGAATTTGCAAATGCTTTCAGTTTCTCATATGGTAAAAGAAAAACAAGTCATATGTATCCTCTGCTATTTCCATTCATAGAGATTGTCATTGCTTTGGTTTAAGGAAATGAGACCGTGACTATATATGAAAATTATTTTCACTGAAATTCAGTTAATCAAGTAGAAATGGTTACATTCAGTGATGACTTTATTTTATTATTCCTTTTTTTAATGATTTATTTTTATTTATGCTTACAAAAACTGGGGTATAGGTCAGAGGTGAGGAGTCACCAGTGTATTCACCAGAGACAGAATGGGGAGCAGAACAGGCAGATCTACTGAAATACACTGCTGAGGGGAGCAGTGGGTGAGACAGGGGAGGTCTGCTGTGCCATGCGGGTCAGCTCTCTGGCCGGGGATCGAACTCAAGTTGCAGTGGCTGGCAATAGCTTGACAGTGCTGAGTTGTTAACCTATGCACCACCAGGGAGGCTCTTATTATTCTTTTTTAGCACAAAGTATGGTCATTTAACCTTTCACCACTTGTATAGCAAGTTAAATTATAAATTAGTGTTTCTTCCCTAAGTATGTCTTCATTCCTCCTCACTCTAAAGGTATGGGACATATTAGTATGTTGAAGCAAAGGTGTAGACATGAAAAGTTGAAAGAACAGAGAGAACCATGCTAAAGATAAGAAAATAAGGAATCAATCTAGTACTAGGAGAGCCCCCTCTTAGGCTATTCAGCAAAGGCTATTCAACAAGCTGGAGTTTGAAGTCAGTAAAGAAGTGAGCCCTGGGCCTCCCCGGTGGCGCAGCGGTTGAGCACTGGATTGCGAAGCTGCCCGCAGCCTCTGCAGCGCCGGTTCGATCCCTGGCTGCGGGGTGAGGGTCCCACATGGTGCGCAGACCTCTCCTGCAACCCGCTGCTCCCCTCAGCAGTGTATTTCATCAGTCTGCCTGCTCTGCTCTCTACTCTGACTCTGGTGAATTCTCTCACCCTCCCACGCTTCTGACTGTACCCAGTGCTTGTATAAATAAATAAATCTTTAAAAAAAATTTAAAAACACACACAAAAAAATAAAAAAAAAAAGAAGTGAGCCCTGAGAATATTCTGGGAGAAGGCGGGCAGAGAAAATGAAATAGAATGAGCATGACCTGTTTGAAGGGATCAGTGTGATGGGTGGAGCACACTGGAGGGAGAATGGTGAGAAATGCATCAAGGACATGGTTGCGTATAGATCCTACAAAGCCTTGAGGGCAGGATAAGGACAATGAACATGAGAAATGGAGAACAGTGAGGAGGCTTTGAGCAGAGGAGGAACAAGATCCCAATCAAGTTTTAAGAGTCACCAGGTTGGTATGTTTAGAAAAATTTGTAGGAACACAAAGGTGAAAATAGGAAAACCAATTAGAAAATGTTTACCACGTTAATGTCTAGGGTGAGGGTGGCAGAGATTATCTAGCTGTTTACCAGACTCTTCTTTATGTTTCCCAGCCTCCTTTATTTTAGGTCCGATCATCTGAGTTATGACTAATTAATGTGAATAGGGTGATGAAGCCACTTCCAGGCCTGGCCCCCAACACTCGTTTGGCAACAGTCCGTGTTCTTTCAATTCTGGAGCTTTGAAGCTAAAATTAAATTTCAAGACACAAGAATGAAAGAGACTGGATTCCAGAGTCACTGCTTGGACAATCGCTGCCTATTGATTCAGAATGCAAAGACTTTTTGGTGTCAAACCACTGAGATACTCTATTGATGCAACTTCTACTATTGTTTGTATGAAATAATGGGTCAGTATTCCTTGGACCAAGATGCTAGAGGTGAAGATGTTGCAGAGCGGTCATATTCTACACATAATTAGTAGAGTAGCAGGACTCCCCGAGGGTTCAGCTGTGGAATGGAAGTAAGAGCGGAGCCAGGAATGATCAGTAGGTTTTTGTCTTGAACATTTGGAGGAAGGAGTTGTCACTTACTAAGATGAAAAGATTGAGGAGCTAGAGTTCTGCAAGATAGAAAATCAAGAATATAATTTTGGACATATCACTGAGATGCATGGAGTTATCTTCAAAAATACGATTATCTTAATTTTTACGATGAGGAAATAGAGACATAATGAGGCAAAATGATTTGCTCAGGGGCTTTGTTAGGACATCAGTTTGAATCCAGCTCTCTGTGACTCAGCACAGGAGGTAAACTCT
This sequence comes from Talpa europaea, assembly GCF_964194135.1. Lineage (NCBI taxonomy): Eukaryota > Metazoa > Chordata > Mammalia > Eulipotyphla > Talpidae > Talpa > Talpa europaea. Next base: position 19,347,879 of record NC_140083.1, on the reverse strand, counting down.
TAACCACTCTAACTTAATGTCTTTTCCCAGAACCTATCAGGAGAAAAAACATACCCAAGACCATTAAATGGATTCAGTAAATAAAACACATCAGTATGAGGTGGTACTCTCTGATTTAGCCAATTTAAAGAAGAAAAGGAAAAGGATGAAAGAAGAAAGTAGGAACATAAAATTAGATGAAAATTACAGTATTTTAGAAAAGCAGATGGATTTGCATTTTCTTTTGAATTCTCTGATATGAAATCTTCCTTCCTATTCTGAAAGGGTTACCCATTTGCCTTGAGGAGGATTAGTATTGTTTCAGCAGGAAATCAAAGAGCACTGGAATGAAAATCCTGTCCTTAAGAAATAGAGTATTTTAGTCCCTTAGCAAGACAGAAATTTTGAAAATAGGACTTTGTAATGAGCAAAAGATATATATTTAATTATTATTAAACTCTCTTGGCTACTGTTAACATCAAAGGGCAAGATCTACCTTACCAGATCATGCAGTTTCTTTTACAGCATAGTGAGGGTAACTGTTTCACCATTTACACTGAACTGTGAGGCTTAGTGCCTTGAGGAAGGTGGACACTATAACTTAGGGGAAGTCTTGACCATAAACTTAAATAAGGAACAAGCCTGCTCCTTCTACTCCAATGACATGTGGCAGGTAAGTGAAAGTAGAGAGCAAAGAATCCTTCTGTGTTTATCAGTTTCTTCCTCTTGGGCCAGAATCTTGACCAAGGAAGATCATGGCCAATTCACACTGATGCTTATAAACTTCTTGAGGTCCTCCCTGGTGGTCTAGGGGTTAAGTCTCAGAGCTTCTACCCCAACAGCCCACCTGAGTTCGATCCCTGGCCATCAGACCTTTCCTGGAAAAATCTAGACTGAAAAATGACCTGACATACAGTGAGTCATTCAAATGGAAACATATTGAGACATGATTTGGATATTTAAAATCTGCCTCCTGTTTCCCAGTGGGGTTAGGGTTCATGAAGAAGATTTGACCAATTAGAAGCAAATAGTTTCTTTTTCCATGCAATTTTCTATGAATGGTAAATTTATGGCTCATTCCATCACTGTTTTAATTCAAATGTTACTCTTTAAGTCTATGAAGAGAGTATAAATAGAGATAATTCTCTGTTCTGTTCCTTTGTCCAGGAAATGTGAGTGAATTTTTATTTTTGTTGTCTTTTGTTGCCGGTTGCATTTTGGTTTGAATGTGTCAGGAAATTAAGGAACTCTTTAGGTTAATCTCAGAGATGATTTCCTGCCAACTACAGCAAGCTTAGAAAATCAAGAAATTCTAACACTCTTCTGAGACAAATGACCCATGCTGTTCTTGATCCCTTCTGCCTCTGTCCATTCACTCATCCTTGATTTTTGCTGCTTAGAGTCATCTCCTTCTGGATTTTGTCGTTGCCTCTACAGTCCTGCCATAGATTCTCAACTTGCTGTTTTCTGCTGCCTTATTTTGAGATCTGGCATCTAGTAGGGCTTCAGCTTTCATTGCCTCCTGTTCTCAAGGGAGGGGACATGTGAGATTGTCTTTTAGGTCTGGGAGGGAAGAGAGTGAGAAGTAATCTGTTCCACACAATTGGCCTCAAAATCTCTAAAACTGGCCTTCCCAGTGGTGAAGCCAGAAGGGACTCCTATGTGGAAGAGCTGCCAACTTCTATGATGGTTCACAATAGGTAAGTTATGGAAACAACCCACATGCCCAAAAACAGATGACTGGATCAAGAAGATGTGGTACATATACACATACTGCTGCAGTGAACATAGGGGTGCCAGTATCCTTTTGAATTAATGTTTTTATTTCAACCAACCAATGTTTTGTGATTGTTAACATTGTTAGAATCTAATTTCTTCTCTAGTTCTTCTCTTTCTTTTGTAAAATCAAAATATAATTGACATATAACATTTTTATGTTAGTTTCAGATTGCCAATGTAAACATAACAACATAATATTTTGCATATATTACAAAGTGATCCATATAGTAAGTCTAGTTAACACCCCTTACACAGTTACAAATTTCTTTTCTTGGGATGAAACTTTTAAGACCTATTTTCTTAGCACCTTTCAAATATACAGTACGATTGACTATACTCATCCCTCTTATCATTTATTTATTTTATAATCAAACTATTTTATCATTGAACATTTATACCTTTTGATCACCTTTACCCACTTCACCCACCCTCTACCCCTTGCCGCTGGCAACCATCTTGTTTGTTTTTTCCTTTTTCTGTATAGCAGAAATTAAGCACCCATGTGGAATCAACTGATTTTCGTGCTCACACAGGGCCAGGTTGCTGTCCAGGGCTCCTTCTGCATCTGCTTAGCAGGATTCCCCCTCTGCTGTGGGGGGAGGGGACAGTAGCTAGGTCACCCTGACTTTCTAGAAGAATTCTATTCCTTTTCTCCCTGCCCTTTTGGGGACTAGAATTTTAAATTCTGAGAATTAATGTTACTGATATGCTGGCTCCACTATGTGCAACACATATTGGAGGACTGAGTTATTCTACACTTTCCTTTGTTTAAATTCATCATTTTTTTTAAACAAGGTAAATTATAATAACAGCTGATACATGCTGAAAGTTGACTGCTTGCTAAGTAGTCAGGGGAGCTCCAATTTAATCCTTGCATCCACCTTATGAAACACATGCTATTGTTAGCTCCTTATGCTGATGAGGAAATTGAGACATGGATGGCTGATTACCTTATCCAAGATTTTAAATCTATAGCAAGTGGCAGAACTGTGTTTTGAATCTGGGTAGGTTGATTCCAGAATCTAAACTCCTAAACTTGCTATCATAGTGCTTTCTATATAGGAAAGCTTTTGACTTTCCTGTAAGTTGATAATAAATAATAAACAACTAATATACTGACCTTTAAATATTTTTCTTTTATTTCTTGTTCCTTAATATCCTAAATACTATTCAATGTTAATTCTAAACTTTCACACATCGGTCACTGATGAGTTATTCTTGAAGATTTTAGCACATCATAGTACATCATATCCCAATAGACTTTTTTTTTTTAATTAAAGCAAAATTGGTTTATAACACTGCTGTGCTAATAGGCTTGTAATGGACTCTGATTTTGTTCCTAAAGTCTTATTTTTTAAGGACTTTGTTGACATATGTTTGACACATAATATTCCTGAAGTCTTACTAAATATTAAGTTTAATTTGAATCTAGACAAACACTGAGCTACTATTTTCAAGCAAGCATTCATAAAGTTTGGATAAAATTTTTAGTGGAAATGAATAATTAATGGACACATGTCCTTCAATAAGTGAAGAAATTGGTTGTCCTTGGAGCATCCATTTGTTGTTCAATGTCAGGTTGCTCCAGCTTTGTAAAAATATTGCTAATTACTTAGTCCTGATGGTAAGAACACAGACCACTAATTAATCGAATGATGTTTGAGTGACTACTCAGTGTGGTGTGATCTCTCGCCAGGAAGACAATGATGCAAAAGCACAGCCTGTTATTCAAATTTCTAAGCGAAGTCAGGGAGTGGAGCAGGCTTAGAAGCACAGTGTGTAAAGTCCTGAGCTGAAGGTGTATGTAAAGCTCTAAAGCACTCAGATATCATGGAGGGAGGAATAGGAAAGGACATAATGTACTCAAGGAGTGAAGAATAAAGAAAGGACTCAGACAAGAGGTGTCTTCTCTTAAAGGTAGAGACTGTGATTTCATTGAAGGACAGACATTGAAGTACTGATCAGAAAGAAGTGGGAGGTGGTGGGAGTATGATCAAGGGAGGAACACTTCAGTGCTTTGATGAAATGCATGAAACGTGGTGTATTTAGATACAAATACTCTGATGGGCTGGGACATGGCATTCAAATTGGGGGTGGTGGTGGTAGGAGAAGGCTCTGGACAGGTAAAGGTAGGTGAGCACGTACTTAGGAAGGGTCATAGGTGGTCTGCAGATGGGTATGTGCTCTACCCAGTGGTGTTAATAAAGGATTTTAGATGACACAGTGATGTGGTCATTGATATTAAGGACAATTCTAGGAGCAGTCTCAACATATCCCATGTATACTAGCCACCAAGTCTAGACTTGACAAAATTTTCAGATTTACAGTGCGGAAGGTCATCTTACCATGCTAGCATTCACTCAAAACCCAAAACACCCCATGCTTTGTGTGTATTAACTAACAACACAGACTCCCCAAAAGTGAGAAAAGAGAAACAGGCAAATTCCTTCATGTGCAAAGTTGAAATAAAAGAATAAGAGTAACATGTGACTCTAGTCCTTCTCTCTGCCCCTCCCTCAAAATAAGGGGGGTATGCAATTGTATGGGGAATATAACCAAAATGAAAATGCATACATTGTGCAAAGATGAAAAATGATATAAGAATTATATAAAATAAAATATTAAAAACAAAATACAATACTCATTTAGCATGCCCCCACTTTAGATTTTAGTAAAGAACTGAAGATTTTTGTTTTCGAAAAAAAAGAAAAAAGAAAAGAGTAAGATGTGCATGAATAACTTTATACCAAACCAAATAGTCCTGTGGCACACAGGGATGAAGAGATACAGGCTTTGCCAAGGGTATTGTGACAAGAGAGATTAAAGAAAATACAAATTCTGAGACACTGAAGTGGGCAGCTGAGGTGATTTTACCTTTGCATTTCCCACAGTGTCTGGGTAATGGAGTTTATTTACAAAAGGGGCAAACAAGGGCAAAGTTAGAAGAACTCAGGGGCTGGTGAGGGATGGTGAGGACGAAGGATAGAGGTTTTGGCTACAAAGACAGAGGTGCACAGCAAGGCCAGAAGCATTTGTACATACAGAAGCAAGGTCCCTGGCAGGTAGAAGAGGAAGAGTATGGCATGACGGGTCTCTTTGGAGAAGGGATTAAACAGAATCAACAGGCAAATACACAGTCGAATTTACCGTGGCAGCGAAGGTGGCATGTTTTTGGGCAACATAGAATGTTTCTCTGTTAGACTTGCTGCTGAAAGTCAAATGAGTTTTCTGAAGACTGGCTTTTAAAAGGATTTAGATTTAGATTTAAGTTCAGCTAATGTTTGTGGAGGGACCAGACATCTTGCAATGGGCTGTCAAGTCATTTAATTAACTAATCACAGTTTTGCAAAAATTCCATGAGGTACATGTTAAATCAAATGGGTTTTTAGGATAAGAAGTCAAGTTTCATTGGAAGTTAAGGACTCATGTAAGATTAAAGAGATGATAACTAGGAGTTTGGAATCCAACCCAGGATCCTCTCCTGTCCTCCCTTGAAGGAGCTGCCTCTCCCTGTTCCATTTATGTCCTGTGAGTCAGTGAAAATGGAGGCACCAAGATGCCAGTGGCTGGGGTGACTGGGAAGAACAGCTCTCTGCCTGCCAGTCCCAGGAAACTAAGGCAGAATCAGAAGGTAACGGGCAATAGAAGCACACTGATGACACACGGGGGATACCGGAGGAGTTCGAATCCAGAGAGGGTTCGGATTCCCATCTGAGTGTGAATGTCCTTGTCGATTCTGCTCTCCAGAATCCATCCTTCAGAGCTGTCCATCAGCAGCTCTTGGAATTTGGGAAGCAGCACTCTGTCCCTCTCAGATCTCTACCTGGCACACTCGAGATCAAACACTGACTATTGAGAAACAGTTGGACAAATATAGCTCCCAGAAGACTGTTTCACATTCAAGAATTAGGTGGCCCAGACAAATTGGTCAGGGTGTGTTTTAAAAACAGCTGAAAGACTTACTTTAATAAGAGTTGCAATAGTAGCGCTAGCAGCAGTGATGGTAGTAGCAGCAGTGGTGGTATTAATACTAGCAGCAGGAGTATTAGTAGTACTAGTACTAGCAGTGTAATAGCATCAGCTGCAATGGCAATAGCAGGAGCAACAGTGATACTATTAGGGGCAGTGGAGGTAGTAGTAGGGGTAGTAGCAGCAGCAGTGGTAGGAATTGCTATTCCTTGCTGGGAGTAGCGGTACCAGCTCACACACCTACAGTACTCACCTGAGGGAGACACTGATCTAAGCTATTTGCCTCTGTCTCTGACAACTCTGGGAGGTAGTTACTATTAATACCTCCATTTTGCAGAGAGGAATAGTGAAGTAAAGAGTCATTGAGTAATTTTTTAAGTCACATACTAGTATCTGGCAGAAGCTGGATTCCCATTCAGGTGGTCTAGTTCTACAATCTTCACCTTTCACTATTAAGCAATACTGATAATAACAATGACAATTAACTATTAACTAATAATAAGGATAATTTAAATACTAAGAATGCATGTTTTATAATGATTTAAATTTTTAAATAATCATTTAGAATTTTTTTAAATAATTTTTTAAAAGATTTATTCATTATGCATACAAAAGCTGGGGTGCAGGCCAGAAGTACAGGGAGGGTAAGAGGATTCACCAGAGACAGAGTGGGGGGAGCAGAACAGGTGGACCGACTGAAGTACACTGCTGAGGAGAGCAGTGGGCGAGTCAGGAGAGGTCTGCCATGCCATGTGGGTCACCTCCCTGGCCAGGGTTCTAACTCGTATTGCAGTGGCTACAGATAGCTTCGTAGGGCTGAGACCTAACCCCTTGTGCCACCAGGGAGGCCCTATTTAAAATTCTAAAGAGCAATAATCAAATAAAAACCTAGCATTGATTAAACACTTGTTAATTTCAGAAGCTGTGCATGGCATAGCAGACTTAGTTTAACCCTCAGGACATCTCCCTAGCTGTGAGGACAACCCTCTTTTTGACAGATGTGGAAACCAACACTTAAGTAAGTCAATAACTTAATAGCGAGGTCCAGAACTCCAAGGAGGAGGGGTGGGATTTAAATCTCCCAACAGTAAATCCAGAGCTTAGGCTCTTAAACTTGCTGTTTTAAACCACGTGCCTTAAAGACATTGCTTTAGTTTCTGAGATAATCAAGATGTTATTGTCTACTTATTGCAACTCAGCATCACTTCTGTGAAGTACAAAGACGTATAAGGCCTAACATTTTAATGGGAGGGGGGCGATGACTCAACAACAGCAGTGACAGACAATGGGGTGACAAGTGCTCCTGTAGGAATTGAGGTGAAAAGATAATGATGAGGACTAATCGGGTTCCAGGAAGACAGGAGGCACTGCACATAATTTCTCCTGGCTTATTCACTTCACTACAATGTCTCGCAAATTGAGTTAACTTTGTCAAAGAGGCAATGGGACCATCTTTACAGTTCAGTTCAGTTCCCTGATGGTTCCCAACAGCCCCGGCTCGTCTTGTCAGAGCTAAAAGTTGGTGGATGGGTGGCCAGGCCACTGACCCCTTCTGCTGAGAAGCTCCACATCTCCCTGCAGCTAAATTGGCTGAAATTTTAGGGTAGATTTCAGGCCCGAGAGAGTCTTTCTCAGTTAATTTGGGATGACTTAGAAAACACCCAAGTTTAAAGAATACAAGCATCATCATGGTGGGAGACCTACAGGGACTACACGTGAGGGGAGAAATCAAACATCCAAAAATGAACAACGATGCAAGAAAATCAAAATCAAAAATAAAAATACATCTGTTTTTAAAAAACAAACACAAACATATTTCTGAATCAGATTATCCTTGGGATACATTTTGAGAAAAACGCGAATCCTAATTTTCATACACAGTTTTCACAAACTGGCACTTTCTTTAAGGGTTTATTAGATGTCTTCTCCCATACAGAAGATGGTGAGCTTCAAAGCCAGGAGCAGAACTCTGCATGGGCGAGCCAATGACTTTGTACAGGAATATTCTCGTTAATAGCATCATCCTTTGGGGCCTCCCCGGTGACGCATGGTTGAGTGCTGGGTTGCGAAGCTGCCCGCAGCCTCAGCGGCGCCGGTTCGATCCCCGGCTGCTCCCTGGCCACCAGAGGAGGGTCCCACATGGCGCGCAGACCTCTCCTGCCGCCCGCTGCTCCCCTCAGCAGTGTACTTCACTCCTTCTGCCTGCTCTGCTCCCCGCTCTGGCTCTGGTGAATTCTCTCACCCTCCCGCGCTTCTGACTGTACCCAGTGCATGTACAAACAAACAAACAAATAAATAAATAAATATGCATGCCTCTTTAAAAAAAAAAAAAATAGCATCATCCTTTGCCCTCTGGCTTCCCTTTAGTATCCAAAGGTCTAGCTGCTGAGTCCTGAACAGCAGTTACGAATAAACATGTTTGCCCTAACATTGATGGAGTGAAAGAAAGGAAAAATCCAGTAGAGACAGAGGTTCAAATTTTGGTTCTCTGTTACTTCCTATGGGCCTTGGGAAAATGTTATTCATTCATGCATTCATTCAACCATTCATTCATTCATTCATGCAATATACTCAAATCCTCTTTGAATAGGCCTGGTGTGCCAGGCTTTGTGCTAGGTGCTGAAAATTTAGTGATAAATACAGGAGGGGGATATTCTGTTCTCAGGAAGTTTGTGGTCAAGGCAGAGAGATAGATATTATCGATTAAGTATGACTGGTTGGTCTTGTAAATTTATAAAAGAGGCTATCACCTGGTCTGGGGAATAGTACAGTATCTGTGTCTCAGTTCCTTCATTTAAAATATGAGAACAATATTTCTTGCATCACATGATTGTGCTGATGAAATGAATGAATGTAACAGAAAATGCTATATAAAAGTAAAAAGTACATACATTTTCAAAAATTAGCATGGTGATTGCTAGGACAAGCAAATGTCCTGGAGAAGCTATTTCAAATTTGACTTTACTATATACCGGTGATCTATACAGACTTCACCTACTTTCTAGATTTTATCTACTTTCATAGGTGACTGGGAGTGACTGTCAGGCTTTCTGGTGGTGGGGTGGGGGAGCCCCCATATTAGAAAGGAGTCAGGATGAGGGAACTCCCTGGTAGTGTGGGGCTTAAAGTCTCAGTGCTGTCAAGCTATCTTCAGCCACTTTAACACTAGTTCCATCCCAGCCAGGTAGCTGACCCATATGGCTCAGCAGACCTCTCCTGTCTCGCCCGCTGCTCCCCTCAGCAGTGTGTTTCAGTTCATCTGCCTGTTCTGCTCCCTACTCTGTCTCTGGTGATTCCTCTTAAATCACCCCCCAACACACACAAACCTCTGGCCTATACCTCACTTCTTGTATGCGTAAATAAATAAAAATACATCTTTCAAACAAACAAAAAGGAGTCAGGATGAAAAGGCAAAATGAAAGCCTTGACCTTTTCATACCTGTGGGCACATACCTGAAAAAAAAAAAAAAAAAAAGAACAACCAAACCTGCATACTATAAGCTGTGATATTTTCCTGTCAACTACCTGTATTTCTTAAGTCACTCAACAACATACTTATGTGTCATTCAATAATCTTTTAAATCTTTTAACAAGATAGTTTTGCTATCTGATTTGACTTCAATTTTATACATTAAAATAAAACCAGTTAGTTGAAATATTTTCAACTATTCATTTTGAATCCAGGATTTTAACATGTCTGCAGGCAGAAATACCCCAGAAGGCAGCAACATTCATGTCCTTTTATAAGTTTCATGTTGAAATTCTGCAGCCAACCTAAGCATTTTTTTTTTGTCCTGAGGGTAATTAAATATTATTACAGTGGCTACTTCTGCCTGCAATAATTTCTTCAACTTGGAATTCGTAGCTACATCTTGAACTAGAGAAACATAGTGTTCACATGCCTGAAAATCCAGCTTTCTTCACCTGTATTTTCTTCACTTTATTTTTTCATGATGAAAGAAATAAACCTTTTGTACCTTTAAACAGAGGAGGCTTCCTCTCTTTTCAAATTGCAGGGTCCTTTTTATGACTACATTAAGGCATTCTGCTGAAATCTACATTAGTTATGGGACCTGGTTTATGATTGGAAATAATAGCCAACATAGTTGAAGAAAGAGACTTCAAGTTTATCCTCACATTCAAATTGTTTTCTACAACAATCTATCACTGTTAGTTTATGAAACAAACTTTTCTGTCCAAGCCCCACTGCCTATATCTTTATCTGGATCTATAGTTTTATCAGTGAGATATTTTGGGGTTCTTTAATGAGGCTTTTTTTTTAGATTTATTTTTTATTTATACAATAGCTGGGATACAGGCCAGAGGCGTGGGAAGGTGAGAGGATTCACCAGAGACAGAGTGGGGAACAGAACAGGCAGACAGACCTAAAGCACTGCTGAGGGGAACAGCGGGCGAGACAGGAGAGGTCTGCTGTGCCATGAGGGTAGCTCCCTGGCTGGCTGGGAATTGAACCCACACTGCAGAGGCTGCGGACAGCTTCACAGCCCTGTGCTCAACCCGCTGCATTACCAAAAAGGCCCTCTAATGAGGTTTTTTTTAAATGTATACATGTAACTAAAACTAGATTTCTGGGTGTCTTTTCCACAAAGGAAAAAGACTGAGCTTTAGGAGGGCTGTCTTTGAGAAAACATAGTATGTACATTTTAACTCATCTTCAGATTCTGAACAGCCACTGGGATTCTTTGATACATCAGAAAAGCAAGTGCTTATAAAATGCCTAAAGTTCTCCCTCCCTTAGTTTATTTGCTTCTTTTCTCCATTTTTCTTCTGGGCCCTTGTGATCGTGGTGATAGCTGATTCAGGGGAAGGATGATGTCAAGCCAATTGTATGGGTAAAAAATTAACATGTTCTGCCATCAAAATGATTGATTCCGTGGCTCTCCATTCATCATTTGGCTCCTCAGGGCCACCTCTTTCTGGCCTCTTGCAGAGTGACCTCGTTAACACTGGTCCTGCCCTTTGTGCCACAGTGGCTGTCTGGATGCTCCCCAAGTGTCCTGTGGGCAAATGAGGGGCTGAGTCATCCAGTTGGGCTCCCACCTTCCCAGCCATGAGGTCCGTAAGTGCTAGAGAAAGGCAAAGGGCCACTACTCAGACACGAGGCCAGGGACTAAAGGGGAATGTCCTCATCTTGGTGAGATCATCCACTTGACCTCTGCTGAATGACTGTCAGACCATCCAAAGGCCCAGAGCCAATGGTAAATTCAAATACGACTTGAGGATAAATTCATCATCCAAGACAGCTTTCTCTGCAGACTGCAATGCACACCTCCTTAGCAAAAATGTAGCCTCGGGATAAGAGCTGTGTCCCTGGAGTGTCTATTTTATTATACTGGGAGATTCCAAACCCTTTATAGAAAAGGAATGGTCTTGTTTAGTGTCTAATGCCAAAATCAGATAAATCTTAAAGGTAAAATGAAGAAACTTCAAAGAAATTCCACATTCTGGCAACACCTTCATTCTCCTCTCTCTGCTTTCAACCTTTTCCATCCCCTTCAGAACTTTTCCTCCTCCCTGCTACTCTGGTGCTTCAGAGGGAAAGTTTGAACAGGCCAAGAGCAGATCAACCAAACAGTGGATCACCATTCATTAGTGGATGGTGTAAATAAATTTAGTGGGTCACAACTAAGATTTAAAAAAATGGAATAAAATAAAACTCTTGGGGTGGGGGTGCAGTGAAATGCATTCCTCATTGGGGATCATAGTAAAAAAAGTTTCAAAACTTGTTCCCTAAGTGATAAATTTCACTAACTTCTTCCTAAATATAAAAGTAGTTAAAAATCCTGAACAAATACTTTATAATAACTGACATTGACCATAGCTGATGATAAACAGGGGAAATAACAAATAATATGCTTAGAGTAACTGCACCCTTGCTATCTCATGAATTTTTCTTAAGCAACCTCTAAATTTTTCCATGATGAAGAAAGTGAGACTATAACTGCTTCAAAGTATGGGACGGTGGTGTGTGTATATATGTGTGTGTGTGTGCGGGGCATGTGGATCAGAGTATTTAATCTGGCTCTTTGGAAAAGAAAACTCACTACTAGGAAATGAAATCTCTGGATTTGGTGTTTTATTTCAAGACATTTTGGTTACTTGTTTAAAAATTTGACATATAAAATTGTTAGGATATTAGTATCCAAATCATGTCATTTCTAGAGATCGTGCTTATCTACATTTTTTTTCAACCTGTGTATATAACCCCAACACTTGGGAGTATTGTGCTGTTTGAAGCATCTGTTTCTATGGCCTTTGCCTTTATTGATTTGTTTTCCTTTTCCCTATTTTTAATGTTGCCTTTGAGATTAAAGTCATTTTTCTTCTGCGATCCTGTGTGAATGGTGACTTTGCTGTTAAGAAAGGGAAATTTGATAAGGAAAAAAAAGTGGGTAGCTCTATATGGTATTAAAAAAAAAAAAAACCTACCCAGAAAGCAAGAAGACAAATACTCCCTACCTCTCTCACAAAAACAAAGGTTACCCAGCAGCAACCAAAAATGGTCTAAATAATTGCTAACATTTATTGAGCACTTACTGTGTGTTTCTAGCACTATTCTAAACATTTTAGAAGTATTATTTCAATTAATTCTCACAACAACACCATAAATGAGAGTTGTTAATATTGTTCCAATTTTTATGAAACTGAATTGAGACAGGGGTTGGGCAGTTTACCCCAAGTTTCATATGAGCAAAAATTCCAAAGAGGTGCAATGAGTCTGTTATTAGTCTTGTCCCCAACCACTGATCCTTTGCTAGGATTTTAATTACTATACTTTGCTGCCTCCCTTAAGCAAACAAACAAAACACATAATATTTCCCATATTCACTTCAACAAATATTTACTGACTGTCCTGTCTGCCAATTGTCAGGGGTCTATACTAGGTGCTAGAAATAAACTGATCAGTTGAGTTAGAGAAAATAAATCTACAGTGCTCAGTAGAATATGTAAACTCATGTTTCCCAGGCTCACTTCCAATTATCATTCTCTGTGACCCGTACATGTGATTGAGGGAGGAATGGGGAAAGAGAGGACCATTCTGGAAACTCAATTTTAAGAACTTGATGTAGCAGCAATTTAAAGGTACATCACAAATTAATTTTGCTGCCAGTTATTCTTAGATATTATCCCTAAGAAAAATTATGATTATGAATTTTACAGATTATTGCTTAGTTTTATTACTAGATGAAGTGGTAATAAGCTAACTATCTTTTAATGACATATCCCTCCATTGTCTGAGAGAACCTGACTACAGCAGCAGCAAGCAGCAAAAGAAAAGGGATTTTGCTGAGCTTCCTTTATTGTTGCTCTAAGGGGCAAGGGTCCTTTTACCACGTAACACAGACCTAATTGGTTTTCTCCTCTCTGATCCTCCACCTCTCAATGGTGCATAGACATAGGAAGAGGCTCCATCAACTCCTTCATTCCCAGAATTCTTCAGCATTGTCCAGCTGGAACATACTGTAACAAGGAGTATGCAACATCAGCCGACTTGAGGGTCACAGCCACCTCTGCCTCCTGTTTTATAGCTCTGTGACTTCAAGCAAATTGCAGAAATTCTCTTTTTCCTTTTAGATCCTTATATATAGCATTTCTGACAAACAAAAATGTGTAGAGGAAGATACAATAGTTACCCTAGGTTCAGTTTCCATCTTAAAATCAAAAGGTAAATACAGAGCAAATTCCCTGTGCATATGTCTGTCTGACCCCACTTTCCTCCACCAGAAAAGCAGCAGCTTGAATCTGGTGTAAATGATGCCCATCCATATCCTTATATATTTAGTGCATATATTTGCATGTGTAGGCAATATGCACCATGGGTTTTGGAAAAAAAAAAACATTTAATTTATATAATCTTGCAGGTGTCCTTTGTAAATTGCTTTTTCATTCACTTTCTCTTTGGAAGAGTTTTCTTTTTTTTAAGATGTATTTATTTTTATACAAGAACTGGAGTACAGGACAGAGGGGTAGGAGGGTGAGAGGATTCACCAGAGACAGCAGGGAGCAGAATAGGCATATTGACAGAATACACTGCTGAGGAGAGCAGCAGGCGAGACAGGAGAGGTCTGCTGTGCCGTATGTGGGTATCTCCCTGACTGGGGATGAAACTCAGGCCCTACTGGTGATAGTGCTGAGACTTAAACCCTAGGCCACCAGGGAGACCCTCTTGTGAAGATCTTAAGTAAAATAACACAGATAGTGATGGCACAATATTTGGCACACTGGAGTGTCTTACAACGATGCTATTCCCTTCTGGAATAGTGTTCTATATTTGACAACTAGAGGAAGCAGCCACTTGTCCTGCTCATCTGCAAATTGACCATTCCCATCAGTAGCAAAATGACCTCATGCAGGACAGTCAGGCTGATTACAGACATTATAGCATCAAATGTTCCCTAAGAAGGCCTAGCCCAAGCACGCTGCTTTACATAGAGTGATAATTTCCTTCCAGTTCTTAAAAATCACAGTTAGATTTCTGAATATGGAAAACATCAGTACCATACAGGACCATTTTATACACAGAACACTCTGAAAATTCTATGTTGATCACCTCTGATGAAGATATTACAAATGCATGAATAGTGCAATTCAATATGCTCCACTTCTGTTTTTCCTCAGTCTATTTCTATATTCTTGTATACAATTTCCCTATTTTTGTTATTTATATTTAATTGATTATGTTAAAACAAACATTATAGAATTACCTATCACCTTGTTAATATTCAAATTATTCATTGCTTTCATTGAGATGGCTTTAGGTTTACTGGAACCCCAACAAATTTCAATCAATCATTCACACTATAAAAATGTGGTCATTTACAAATCTGAGTAATTTACCTGAGTTTTAGGTTTCTTATAACATTTGGTCTAACATTGGCTGAAGGCAGGTCTACACAGTGTCTAAACATATGGTAATTCAATCATTTCAGTAAAAGTTGCTGTCATTTCATAAGGGAGAAAACAAGGGGAAAGCATAGTGATTTTTGAGCTTTGTTCAATATAAACAATTAATTTATTAATTAAATATTTTACTTTTCTCCAGATTACTTGTTGTAAATGTATTTTGTGCATACACATAGGCACAATTGTAAAAACACAAACATTTACTTGCAGTAAACATTAAAAAAGAAGTTCTCACAATCTCACTGTAGTAAAACTGAATCACATACTACCAGTGAATGTTTGGTGGGAAGAACAGAGCTTGTCCTCTGAAGGTTTATTATTTTCCAATTGAGCTTGACTTTGATGTAAAATCCAGCACCTAGCCTTCAATGTGAAATACAGAGGGTGGCAGTTGTGTGTAAATCTAATTAATAACCTATCTGAAAATCCCACTTACTGTTTATAAAGGTCACAGGACAATCAGAATTTCTCCATCGATTATTAACACAGTTTTGCTTCAGCTTGCAGCTATTTTTACCATCCATGCTATGCAAAGCAAGAGCACCCATTTAACTCACGAAAAACATGAAGCATAGTGCAGATTGCCTAGATATACAACAGATTAAAGAAGGAACTTGTCATCTGACTAAGGGAATGACTAGGTCTTTAAATTATACATGTAGGCAGAGGAAGTAATTATAAAGAAGATAATGAATAAAGCACCAATTATAATTTTTTATAAACAAACTCAGTCTAATAATTCTTTATGGGTGTTTTGTAAATCACCACTAAGATTATTTTGCATAATTCTTTTCCCCTTTTTGTAATTATGACATAGTACCCTATTACTAAGGAGATGTTGAAAATATTTCTCTTATTTGCATCAGACATTATTCTTCCCAGGTGGTAAGAATTATCTATATATTGTACAACATATTACCAAAATATTGGAACTAAATCTTTAACTGAAAAATTCAGTGAACATTGGTTAGCTTGGGTCCAAGACTTCATGTAGCTGATGAGACATTTCTGTTCAGTAACTGGACTGCTTTCCTTGTACCCCACTTTTCCCTTCCTCTGTTTCACCAAAATAATCAATTGCCTTAGAGGAGTGCAAGTAGCATGAGAATTCATGTGTAATGGGTAGCTCTGAGAGTGTTTCAACAAGTGATTATATGAAAATGAGACCAATGATTAGGAATGTATTCATGACATTAAGTAACACAAACATACCCCAGTTTTCTAAAAAAAAAAAAATGAACATTATCTTAACATATTTATTATAACTGTTAATATGTCTCCTATTAATTCCTGTCTTCGTGAGTTATATGGGCACTCTTGCTGTGTATAATGTGTATGGTAAAAATAATTGCAAGAAGATGTGGTACATATACACAATGGACTATTACTCAGCAATCAAAAAAGATAAACACACACAATTTGCAGTAACACAGATGGTGCTGGAAGGGATCATGCTCAGTGAAATAAGCCAGAAAGAAAAAGAAAAATACCGGATGTTCTCACTCATAGCAGGAATCTAGAAAACCTAAATTAGAGACCAGGAAAAAGAATAACTATAAGAAAGAAAAAATCAAAATCAACAAACAACTATGAACCAGAGACACACTATGGGGGGAGGGGGCAGGGAAAGGATAGGGGTCAAAATAAGGGGATTGCAATTATATGGGGAATATAAAATAAAAATTAAAAAAAATAATTGCAAGCTGAAATGAGCAAAACTGTGTTAATAATCCACAGAGAAATTATGATTGTTCTGTGACCTTTAATTTTTTTTTGCAAAATACAGACATCACTGTTAATGTTACTGTTAATGTAACATTAATCTTCTTGTTGGTGGTAAGTATATAAGGGCATTTTAAAATCAGTAAGACTAACAGTAATTTCGCAAACTATATTTTTAAGTTTTATAAACATTGAGAAGTTGCTTTATTTCTTTATAAAAACAATGCTTCAAGAAGAGTTTGAAGAGTACTTGTCTCATTTTATTCCTGTAACTCATGATATGGAGCAAACATTGATTGCATGACTCAGCAAATTGTCCTATACCTTTGTAAGTCTGAATTAGTTCCAGTGTTTTATTCTTCATGCTTTCAATGTCATAAAAAATCTCTGGTAGTTTTTTTTTTTTTTTTAAAAGATTTATTTATTTATTTTATATAAGAACTGGGGTATAGGTCAGAAGTGCGGGAGAGAGGGTGAGAAAATTCACCAGAGCCAGAGCAGGGAGCAGAACAGGCAGACGGAGCGAAGACACTGCTGAGGGGAGCAGCGGGCGAGGCAGGAGAGGTCTGCTGTACCAGGTGGGGTTCTCCCTGGCCGGTGGGGAATTGAATTGGGGCTGCAGAGGCTGTGGACAGCTTCACAACGCAGCACTCAATGGCTACACCACTGGGGAGGCCCTCTGGTAGTTTTTTTAATGTGAAATATTTTCCTGGTCTCTCTTCTTCTGGGACAGCTTTTTGCCACACCCTTATTTTCTCATTTGTCATGATAAATCAGGTCCACAAAAATGTTCTACCTAAATTTGAATCTCTCCAGCTGAAGCAGTGTCAACACTCTGAGAGACAGCTAATTTCTTCTGGAACTCTTTACATTAAGGTTAAATTCACTTCCTGTCCTACCTCTTTTTGTTTCTTTGCTGCAATTTCACTTTCATTGGCCAAGTCCCACTTTTAATTATCTGTTCTTCTAAGGTGCCACATGAATTTATCACTTGGAGACAAAGAAGGCAACACAACTACATGCTTTGCTGTCTAGACATGAGCCAAATAATAGATGCAAGATGACCAATAAGAAAACAAACTTTGAAGAAGTGATGTGATTAGTCACTGATCATGATGCCAGTCTACTGTTTACATAGGGAGGTGCTGACTGAAGAGCTAGCAGTGACATTTGGACTTTATGGAATTACTTTCAGCTAATAAACCAAACATTGTGTACATCAGAGCCATGAAAAGCAAGTGCAACCTGTATTCGCTTCCTTAAAACAATTGTGGGCAAAGATTAAAACAACCACGATGAGTGATACATACAACCATGATATGAGAACCTAGAAACATTTATTTTTATGTGTCAACAAAGCTTGTGTCTCAATTTTAAACCACAAAGATGTGATTTTATCCCCAATGTTTTCCAATGTGGAAGATTAAGAAAAATATTAATTTAATTGGTAGTCACTTCTTAGAATTAATGAATATAGATATTGATCAGCTCACAGTGAAATGCTTTGAATTGACATACAAATAAATTTTTCTAGGCTCATATTTGAATAATGCACTATTACTTCTAATAGGATTTACCACTTATTAACCCTGCTGGACACATACATGCACAATCACCGACTTGTTCATTCTTGCCGAATGTTGTATATAAAACAATAACATTGAACTCACAGAATATGAAGAAATCAGCTTTCAGATGTAGGACTAATGCTTATACATGGAATTGATTTACAGAACTATAATATCACACACATACATATTCACACAGAGAGTCGGCTTTGCTATCATGCTTGCTTGACAATATGAATTTGTTCCATTAGGGAACAATTTGAGCATACTGTAAATTTTGCATTTGTTTATGCATGATTTCACATGAGGGAAACACTATGGGAATGCAGAAAATTGCACCAAGCTGAACCAAGCTGCATATGAATACACAAAAAGCACCACACACACAACTCCAACATCTACAGCTACATTATTTCACTGCATGTGCCATGAGCTGCTGTATCCAGACCTAGTGCTGCAACTTTCTGGCACATTTTAGATAACGTTACCATATTATAATAAATCACAGGCTGCATTCCTTCCCATGCCCACTGCCACAAACAAATATCAGGTCCCTTTCATGGTAAACTGCCATATTTATTATAGTATTTGTGCATTTATCAACCATTTCAAATGGGAAAACTATATTACTGCTTTTATTAGGTTCCTAGCTCTTTTTTTTATGTATAGCTGACAACAATGTGCCCCAATGTCACAAGACCTGTGATTTTTATTGCATGACTTTGCATAGTGCAGTGAATTTTTAAAAAACACATACCACGTTGTACAGACCTGTGTAGACTATGACCAGAACGCACATTATGACTTTTCCTCTCCCAAGACAAAACTTATTGTATAAAACAATTTTTAAAGTCTTAGTGGCTGGGTCCATTATATGATGTAGCTTTTCAAGACTTGGAACAATCATATGGAAAAGCCAAATTTGACAAATAGAGTGGCTACCTATTCTGATCTCTATAAACAGACCCTTGACAGTGAAGGTCATTGCTTATCCTTATCATAAAATCCAGAGTTGATAAGGAGAATTTGTAGCTCTTGTGGGGTGAGATTCTTCATATTTAGCTCTGAATCACTTAAACCCGTTGTCCTTAAACTCGAATGTGGCCTGGAATCATCTGAAGCCTTGTCAGATCATACAATGCCAAGTTTCTGGTTCATTAAGTCCAGGGTCAGGCCCAAGAATGTATAGTTTTAAGAAGAAAATACAATGATGAATGTAACCTAGACTACATTCATCGTTATATCAATGAAGTAAAAAAAAAAAATCTATCTGCCTGCCTATCTATGTATCTATCTATGATCGATCTATCTATCTATCTACCTACCTACCTATGTATCTATCACCTCACTAAGAAGGAAGGGCACAGGAAGGCAAAGTGCCCCAGACCCACCAAACACACGATGTGGCCTGGAACAATGCTGCTACTGTGGCTGTTCCTGGCAGGAACACACACAGAAAACCACAACTGTAAATGTAGTGATCTTTTGGGATTTATCGGTGTTCTGCTTCTTATTCTGAACTTTTTGACCTTGTGCTGTTTACACTCAGAAGAAATAAAAATTTGTAGTCCATCTCTTCAATACAAAGGGAGTCAGTTGAACAACATGCTCATTTAAGTTCACTCGGTGACATGGGGCACAAGACATGGGCAGAAATGTGTTTGTAATATGGTCCTTCTATTTCTTGCTAGCAAGAAGTGGTCCTGCCAGGAGGGCAAAAACATCAATTTAAATGTTGGATGGTTTTACTTATATACAGAATATAGATAAACCAAACAAAAGGTCAAGAAAAAGACAAAACTTGCAAGCTGACCATAGATTTGAGGCATCCAACAGGGGAGGGGGAGGCAGACAAGGGCGTCAAACAGGGGTGGGAAAGGCACGAGGGACTACAGTGATGGGTCACGGGTGCTATGGTGACAGGAGAACTACATCTGACAGGGGACTACATCTGAGAGGAACAACCAATTGCTGTACAAAAATGAATGATGGAAGAAAATGACTACGTAAATAAACAAACGGAGCTAAATAAACAAATTTTCACAAGTGAAGGATATGGACTATAAGACAACACTTCACGCAGACAATGTTTATACAGAACTGCCCTTTCTCATTTAGGGGCCATTGGCTCCTCACAACTGCCTGTTTTGTAGATGTTGCCTGGTTGCTACACTGGAAGCAATAAGAGTAAACAAAAGGATCCTTACTCCCCAAATCATTCACAATTACAGGATAAACCATCAAAGCAAACAGTTCTTTATTACCGTGGGCAGCTCTCCTTCAGCTCCACTGGCCCTCCTCCTTCCTAAATCACTGTAGTAAGAAAGCCAAAAACTCAAAAGGAATGCACTGAGATTGCACCATAACATTGTAAGCATTTTCAGTATTCTTCCTCACTTCATATAATCACCAGTGAAAAGGAGGATCTCATTAAAATGAACATAACTCTTATTGTTTTGATATTAAAAACATTTTATAGATTCATTTTGGAAAATGTAGAACCTACTGACTGATAAGCAAAAAGAAGGCAATAAAAATAATCTGTAAGTCCACCCTTCAGAGAGAGGCTCTAGTCATATTTTGGTGTTATTCATAGATATTTTTGGTTATTCCATGTGCAGTATTTTTGAAAGTGATAGAGTTTATGTTATTTGCAAATTTACTCTAATGCCTTACTGTTGGTTACCAGAGTTTAACAACATGTTTCAAAACAATAAAGAAATTATTCAGTTAAGTTTTCATATGGTATTCCACATGGAAGTTTTGATCCTCTTTGTTAGAGATTTCAGTTGCTCCATATTTTCTTGATTAACAAAGATTGGATGAACAATGTGTGCTTGGGCTTAAATATTTATCTCTTTAATATGAAATTGGTTAAAGAAACAGGTATTTTTATGGCTTCTGACCCATATTTTCAAATTGTGCTTTAGGACTAAGGCATTTTTAATGCACGCTGCGTACTATATTGTGAGATTAGCTCCATTATCTATTATAAAAACTCCAAGGTACATATAAAGGCACAGTTAGCAGTCATGGGAATCTGGGGCAAGATTCCCATGTGTAATCTTTTGCAAGATCACACAAAAGGTA
This sequence comes from Talpa europaea, assembly GCF_964194135.1. Classification (NCBI taxonomy): domain Eukaryota; kingdom Metazoa; phylum Chordata; class Mammalia; order Eulipotyphla; family Talpidae; genus Talpa; species Talpa europaea. The sequence goes on along the minus strand of NC_140083.1, from coordinate 19,326,847 downwards.
ATCTTGATTATTAGGACTGTGCCAAGGAGAGCTATGGAGCAGGACAGAGGAAGCAGAAGAGATGGCAGGGAACCTGGGTCATTAGCAAGCTGCTCTTGACCTCTATGCTCTATCCCTCCCATATATATCCTCTACCAAAGGTTCTATGTATGACCAGAGGAATCTGGCCAGGTGGAGAGGCAGTAATGACAGAGGGGAAATTCTAGAATCTTTAAAAATGATCAAAATTTTTCAATTCAATTTGGAACCATGGGAAAAGTCATTATCAGTTCATCCAAGTTAGAACTCATGAGTTACTCCTCTAAGAATAGGGAGACGTGATTGACTGTGCTTACCTTGTGGTCCTGCAAACATGGGACAGTCCAGTCTCAAGGTGAAATGAGTCTAGAAGAGACATTCCTAGGATAACAAGAATGATAATCAAGTTTAATCCTTAATGTTAATGGACGGTAGTGCTGCCTGCAGAGCTATAGTGAGTGGGATGCTGAGACTGCAACTAAAATTGATGGGCAGGGTTGTCATGTGTTATGGGCACAGGAATGGACACAGATACCCCATATTTATCATCCTTCTACTAAAAGTGCTTGTTAAATTAATGCCTTACTGTTGGTTACCAGAGCAACACCCGCAAAGTTACCTACAGTCCAGTCCTTGTGCAGTGCATACCTTGACCTCAGTTATAGTGACAGGAATCCACTGGGCAATTCTTTGCATTCCTTTCTTCATCTTTTTCAAAAATAAGTAAAAAGTACTATAATTTATATTTACTTTCTATTCCAATGTTTCTTGGTTTCTTTTCTTTTAAAAAAAAGAGGGTGAAATGGTAAAGTCTATAAAATGCATTTCAACTCCATTTTTTTTTAAGATTTATTTATACAAGCACTGGGTACAGTCAGAAGCACAGGAAGGTGAGAGAATTCACCAGAGCCACAGCGGGGAACAGAACAGGCAGACTGACAAAATACACCGCTGAGGGAAGCAGCGGGAGACAGGAGAAGTCTGCACGCCATGTCAGACCCTCGCCGGTGGCCAGGGATCGAACCGGCGCTCAGAGGCTGCGGGCAGCTTCGCAGCCCAGCGCTCAACCTCTTGCCACCAGGGGAGGTCCTGTTATGGATTTTTTTATATGACTTAGAAAAAGAGATACATGGGAAAAGGGAAAGCAGGGAGATAGAAAAGAGATGAGAGGAGAGAGAGAAGTGGGGAACCGGCTGGAATTTGAAGAGGAGAGAAATGTACAAATTGCACTGCAGAAGGGAAAAAATGAGTTGAAAAGAAAAAGGAGAAAAAGAGTGGGGTATGGGAAGCAGAGAGAGACTGCACCCATAGTTCTTGAAAACTCACCAAGAGTGAGGCAGACAGAATGAAATCTCTACCTGACCATGGAGTCTGGTTGAAGTTAGCTTTGTGATGTTGTCTCAGGGGGCACCCAGGACCTTTGTTGAATGTGTAACTACATGTGGGTTGAAGAATCTAACCAGTTGCATGTTTTCTAACATCTTGTTGCAGAGCACGCATAACTTCTATTAAGGCTGATAGTCTGCTTAATGAACCACGATGGTGACATCTAATATTCTCATCTATAAATTCCCTAAATCCAATAGAAATTAATGCAAATCCATTGTCAAAGACTATAGTATCTAGCAAGACAGAGTGGGAAAATTGGGGCTGTCATTCTTATAGCGGGCATTTGGGAGCCATTACGTGAGACCATTGTGATAAGCTTTTAACACCCAGAATAAACCTCTAACATCAGTATGTAATTTTGACCAAAAATATCTTGAATCACTTTCTGTGAAATTTCTGGTGTTTGGGAGAGATATTTTTAATTTCTTGGCATGTACTAGCTTTCTATGTGGTCTTTTGTTTTGTGACTCTCCCTTGAAAAACAAACCAGTGTAAAATGTTAAAAGTCATCCCATCTATTTTTACTATGCAAACCATACATCATTTCTTTTATGTACAAAAGAATGTGGTAATGAATGTCCCTGCTTATGTATGGTTCTTTGGATCTTTTTAATAATAAAATTTAGGCAATAATAAAATTTAGGCAATCTTGGTAACAAGAAGCAATATATATATATATATATATATATAAAATGTACTGCACAAAATATATATATAACATATAACACACATATATCTAATATGCTGGACAATTTGTGCCTAAGAATGTATAATAACTTTTATGAAATGCCATGTCATTTCTTTATTGTTCATTCATAAGCAAGGTAGATTCTGGGAAGAAACAAATGACAGATTCAAAGGGAGATAGCATAAGGGAGTTTCATAAAAGAATTATCTGGAAAAGTGTGGGTAGGGTAAGGAAAACCAACAGAAGACAGGGTAGTAACCCAGGGGGCAACAGTGGGAAGCTGAAGGGAAAGGGTGTTTACAGGAACTAGGAGACCCATAGCTGAGGAGAAGCTCTCTAGAAGCTGTGTTCTCAACTGGAATTATGTGATCTAGGGGTATGTTGGGAGCAATAAAGACCTGAACCTCTTTTTCCTCTTTCCCTTCAAATTTCAATCAGAGGCTTCTATTGGTTGGATCAAGCCAGAAGCTGGGGGCAAGGAAGCCAGGTTAAACAGTTCATAGATTGTAAGTTCCCTGAGACCAGAGCAGAAAAAAGAATAAAGGAGAGTAGATCTAGAGGGAACAACAGAAAATACCCAGCACTAATCCTTTCTCTAGTTGCTGCTCCACATTGGGTGAGTCAATGAGTGTAGCCGTGTAGTTATAACATCTGTGTCCGTTGCAGGTAGTGCTGCCCATGCACAGAGAATTTGTAGAGGTGGATTGTTCTGTGCACCAGCATTTAGTGCTCTTACAGACAACAAAATAGCTGTAAGCTCTAATGGCACAAACACAGCAACATCTTTTAGACTGCTCCAACAGGTACAATTTTTTAAAGCCAGATAACCCCAGGATGAGCCCCTACTGCTGGTATTTGCTAGCCATCTGAACTCAGTTTTAGACTGTGTTCTGCAATTTATTAGCCACCACCTACATGTGGTAATTTATATTTATAATACCATGAACTTAAAATTCAAAACATGATTTAAATAAATAAAATTAAAATTCAGTTCTTTACTTCCACCTGGTACATTTCAAGAGCTCCTTCATTATTGTGGCAAGGATCATAGAATCTTTGCAGAAGCATCTGGACCAGCACCATTGAATAAAACCTTCTATAATAATGGAAGTGTTCTGTCTAGTGGAATATATTTACTTATCATAGAATGGAAACATTGCTTATATAATAAATGCAACGTATATCTGGAATTCAACAGACAATACAGTATGTAATTCTTCCTTGGGTTGAGGATTTAATAAGGTAATATATATAAAATTTCCAGTAAACTGCAGGGCACAGAGTAGGCACTCAATAAATGATACTTAGAGTAATAACAACAGAGACAGCAACATAATTATGTTGTATCATATCCCTGGTAGATACTTCTGGCAATATTGTTACACAAGGCTCTTTGCCAAAGCTGTTGAGGCTGCCAGGCTGTAACAATGATCACACAGCTGTTGCTGATGAGAGCTGTGTGTGGTGGAGCTGAGAGATTCCTTGTTAGGAAACATCTTCAGCGTTGCTAGGAAATGGTTAGCAGGCTTCCATCTTGTAAGCATGGTCGTGCAAGTCTCTTATTGAAAACACTGCTCTATCCAAAGACATTTTGTTCTTGATTCTCTGAATATGAGATGATCTTTAATTTTTTTTCTTGTGGTTTGGGATGGCATGCTCTGTCAACATATTCTTTTCACAGAATCGGATTTTATTTTCCCTGTCTCTGCAGACAAGATGTGGCTCCATAGTCCATGGGACTGCTATCAGCCAAAACTTATATATCAAGCCTTACAATTGCCCTACTCTTATCGTGTCAAATAACCAGTTAGTTACTGGAATTGCTTAGGTATCATATAGTCTAATCTCAGAGTACACTAGTGATTTCAGGGGATTGGTTTTTTAATCTCCAGAATGGATGTTCTATTTTGTAAGTGGAATGAGGAAACTATTGATCAGCAACCAAACATAACCCATTTCCTCCCAATTCCATTTCTTCTCTCTATTCCAAACCACCAATATCTCTTGTCCTCCAGAAATCAATTTTCCACTCTTCTTAAGATATTCATGGCTTCCGGGTGCACTTAGAAAAAATCCAAATGCCTGTTTATGATCTTTCACTTTCATCAGAGTTAGTTCTTTCTGTACTTATTTTATCTTCTGTTTATTTTCTATCTTCTTGCTCTTCATCCCATCCTTCTAGGTGCAAACTCATTGAACTGTCCATATCCTGCACAAAGATTGTCTTCTCAGCTCTTGGAAAACTGTCTGGTACAGATTGAGGGCTTTCAAAAGGCCATCTTCAGGCAGGATGTAAAGTGCATGTTGCAACCTCTAAATTACAAGCTAGCATCATGTTTACTACATTCCGGTGTCTTTCTCCAAAAGCCCAATATACTTAAAGGGATTCTTAACCTTTGTATTTGTGCCATGGCTTCTCTGGCAGTCTGATGAAGTCTACGAACTTCTTTTCCAAATAATGTTTAAATTCACAACTTTTTTGAAGAAAGTATTACAAAGGAAGTCAATTACACAGTTATGAAGATACTAAAAACTTCAAATTGGTGATATAGTGATAGATGCCTTTATTACTGTGTTGGATAAGAACTGGTGGAGTCTCAAATACACTTCCAGGATAGAGAAGTTCATGAGCGATAACAATTTTAACAACTGGAAAGACTGAAATTATCTGTGATTTCTTTTTTTTTTTGTTAAATTCTTCTCATCTTTTTTTTTTTTTTTTTTTAAAGATTTAGATTTATTTATTTATTTATACAAGCACTGGGTACAGTCAGAAGTGCGGGAGTGTGAGGGAATTCACCAGAGCCAGAGTGGGGAACAGAACAGGCAGACAGATGAGATACACTGCTGAGGGGAGCAGCGGATGCGGCAGGAGAGGTCTGCGCACCATGTGGGACCCTCACCCAGTGGCCGGGGATTGAACTGGTGCTGCAGAGGCTGTGGCAGCTTCGCAGCCCAGCGCTCAACTACTCAAAAGCTGCGCTCAACTGCTTATCTGTGATTTCTATTTGTGACAAAATCACAGGTAATGCTGACACTGTGGGGGCTTTTTGCCTGTATCTAATGTAGATGTGGAAAAGGGAAAAATCCATTCTCCTACAAGTTGAATCCAATACACAAATCCTTGCAGGTCCTAGGGACCCAGGTAAAAGGGGCTGAACTAGACTATGAGAAATGCGTGTGTCCAGGAGTGCTGAACACCATCCTGGCTCTAAGTATAGTCTCAGTCATTGTTTTTACCTTGTGTATCTTCTGAAGTCTCAAGAAAGGTCCTAGGTTTTGTTTTTTTTTTTTTTTTCCAGGCACTAGTATACATTTCTATTCCTAATATTTGAAAATACTGAAAAAAGAAGGCAAAGCCCACCCATTATGCTGATAAATAATGCAAGTGAAAATCAAATATATAATAATAAATATATAATACAAGAAGTGAAAATCATCCCCTTCCTAACCAGTTCTAGCTCCAAAAGGTGATCACTGTTTAGAATACAAAAAGGTATGTCGGATATTTAATGTGTCATTACGTAGGTCTGTGTTTGTGTGTGTACACCTATACATACATGTATACAGCACATGTTTGTATGTTATGTATAAGTATTTTTGTATATATATGTGTGTTCATTATCTAAGATAATACAGATACAAGAATTCTACTTTAAATGATTTCACTTTAAAAATGGACTAAGAAGTACTAACATTTTTATATTGATAAACCTTTATCTTTAAAATGAAAATAAGGAATTGCATTGATTTAATTTTAATTTTAATTCTAAAATGTATTAGATGACTTTTGTCTTTTTATCCAAAAACTAATATTCTCCACATTTTGAGAGCAAATTTTGGATTTTACAGATCAGTAAATTCTAAATAATTATGGAGCTGACAGAGTGGTCAGCTCTTAGCTTATCCAAGTTGAGACTTTATAACTGGCATTATCTATTAGTCTCATCATTTCATACTAACACCGTCAAAAGTAAAATTTCAGATTAAATCAAAACAACTTGTATTTATTAAAATGTTCCTACCTTCATCTTTTTTTTTTCCTTCTTTCACTATAAATGAATAAGAATGATTACAGAGTAGCATCAATATGAGAATGAGTACTTGGGATCAACCATTTTTAAAAAATGACTAAACTTTTATATGTGATTTAAATGTCCAAACACTGATGTTGAGTAAGGAAGGCCATTTTTACCCCTACCTCTCAGAGCGGACAGATCCTTACCCAGAATTGAGACATGCTCTTACACATGATAATGGCAACACTCCATCCTTTTTCACATTGTAAAGCATCTGAAGCTCTGAGCATGACCACATTACTGGAAGAAATGAAGAGCTGAAATGGATGGGACTCACAGGGAATCACGTAGAAGACACTCTCAATAGAAAGCTCCTAAGACTCGGCACACTTCACAAAACGCAATTATGAACAATTGCTTGTGCCGAATGAGGTCATTCCCACCCTGGTCCGGCAAACAGGAGGTCATTAAAGAGCTCTAGTTGCTCAAATAAAGAAAATGGGTGAAACATTGCAAAAAGAATCAAGTCTTATTAGCATGTATTGTCAAGTCTTATAGTGTTGAATGAAAGATGGTTGAAACTTTGCATATGGTGATTTATTTTTCTATTCTCCTACATACATTTACATACATTATTTCACCCCATGTCCAAGATTACATTAATGCAATAATGAGATTTGAATGTCAGTTGACATGTTCCTTACATCTGGCTGTGTAAGCTACTTATTTACATAGTAGTTCTGAACAGCACTCGTAAAGCTATCATTTTATTCCTCTCAAGTTCTGTTATCCAAATAAAAACAAATCTCCTCAGGCATCAATGTGGGATAGTTGCCTTTGAAATTTAATAGTAAACTGGCTGCCTCAGCATCTGTGGAGCTCAGCTCTTTCCATCACTGTCCAGAATTATAATTCCCGATCTGGAGCCTTAGCAACATAGTGAAGGGGAAAAATGGCTACGAGGAAAGAAAACAACTGATGAAAGAATTCATTCACTGCAAGATGAATTTTTATATATTTGCTCCTTTTCCTCTCAGTCTGAACAGGTGTTTTGCAAAACAGTATGTTTTTTTTAAAATGTTGCCTAAATGGTGAATTTCCATATAGCAAATCATATTGTTGATATCTATAAATTAAAAGTATGCTTTCTCAGAGGGAAATATTGATCCCCCCATGTGAAAATGTACACATGCCTTACAAGTGAATTTTCAAAGCAAGAAACTAAAAATTTTAAATAAAACATGAGGAATAACTCCAAGACTAAATTACAGAATGAAAACACAAAGGAGTGCGGGTCATTTTTGCATCTGGAATGAGAACTTGAATATTTAAAAGAAAAATAACACCACCACCATACTGAACGGAACATGCCAGGGGCAGAGCTGAACAACTACCTTATGAAAGACATTTTTCATTTTTAACCAGAGTGTATGCCTGTGTGTACAAGATGACAAAATAATCAAGTCAAGAGTGAATAATTCAGCTCATCCACAGGTTGTTTTGTGCTGATGTAATGCCAAACAGTTAGTTTGGATATCTCCCACCCTTGGAATATTTGTCTAAACAAATATTCTGAAAGGAAGAAAGCAGCTGAACTCCTATAAATAAATCTTGAACTTGAATTCTAAAAGCCTGGATTCTGTGCCTGGCTGTGATTTTGTAGGCAAATTGAGATTTCTGAATTTCCATTTTCTGATGTGGACATGTAAAGTGTGACTTCTAAGGGTTGTGGGTAAAAGTAGATGAATAGAAATATCTAGCAAGTAATATATACTTAATACCAGACCCAGGGATAGCCCATGATCTTTTTACATTTGCTGTGGATTTTATAAAATGTCCATAGTTCACTCTCTATATTAAATGAAGACTTCACATATGACAACTGAGGTGAGCCATGATATATACAAACCTCAGCCTTCTCAGAGATAAATCATGTCCTTGGACCAAAAAGAAACATTGGGGATCACTAGTTTGATTCACTTACTGAATAACTTTTAATCATTCACTAATTTATTCAATAAAACATTTACTTGCTATCCACCAGGTGCCACATGTATGCTAGAAATGACTGGACAACCTCTATCTCTTTGTCTTAATAATATGTTCAGGAAGTTATATGAAGTACAGCAAGCTATAAATGTTATATATGCTATAGTAGAGGTTGGAAGATATTTGTACCATTCTGAAAAGTTTCATATAGAAGCTGATGACTAATAAATGCTTTTGGTAAAGATAGAATTCAGCTATTGTGGAATCATCCTACCATGCCTGTGTCTATGCATGTCCATGTATGTATAGGTACACATGTGTATTTTTTTCACTTTTCTAATTAGATTTTTACACTGGTTAATTCAGAAAGTCTTTCTTCAAGCCCAGTTTCCACTGACTTAAATCTCCCATAAGCACTGATACTAGGTTAAAATTGATTGACTTCTTGTTAGTTTACATGGTTATTAGTATTTTGAAAATATAACATTTCCCCCTTCAGGTGTAGTTACAATGCACACCCACCCCCAAGCACCTGCAGTCCACCACCACAGTCCATTGTGTTCTGCTCCCCCCCTTTATTCTCACCCTTCATCTCCCCCTCTGAATGCCTAATTCTATGGTTTTCAATTTTTTTAAAGATTTATTTATTTATTTATTTATTTATTTATTTATTTATACAGGCACTGGGTACAGTCAGAAGTGAGGGAGGGTGACAGAATTCACCAGAGCCAGAGGGGAGAGCAGAGCAGTCAGACTGATGAAGTACACTGCTGAGGGAAGCAGCGGGCAGCAGGAGAGGTCTATGCACCATGTGGGACCCTCACCTGTGGCCGGGGATCGAACCGGCGCTGCAGAGGCTGCAGGCAGCTTCCCAGCCCAGCACTCAACCGCTGCACCACCAGGAGAGGCCCAGTTTTCAATTTTTTTTTAATTTGACTTTATATGACCCTTTGTTTGGTTTCTCTGTATTTTGATGCCAGGTTTTATACCAGACACAAAGGACAGTAAAACAGCTAATGGAATCCTTTCTTCCAAATACTATTTGATGTGACTGAGCCTACTATTCAGGCACATAATTCAACTCTGCATCAACTGAGATGGTTAATTTACACAGCCTAGATGACTGCTTTTCAATGTAAAGGAAAACTAAACAAAACAAAACAAAAAATCAGCCAAAGTGTATCATCTATGGATGATCTCTATACCTGTATTTTTATTGCTTGACATTCAGAATAAACCACAACCATCATTTCCCCAGGTCCCCAGATCATAATTACCTGGAATATTTTATTCTCCAAAAGATGTGAGAATTTCTAAGCTTATCTGCTTTTATATAAATTCACTTGCTAAGGAGATTTCATAAAAAGCAATTTAACTGCAGGTCTCTTAAGGATACATAAAATGAAAGAAAGGCATTAGATTTCCCGTTTTGTTCCCTCTGCTGAATTCACTCACCTGGTTTTACTTTTTTTATCTATAGAAATTCCAAAGGCAGGAGTCTATAGAAATGGTTTTACTGTACATTTGCACTGTCTGTACTTGGACTGGTCCTGTGCCCCAGCTGTGAGATAGTGTGTGGTGTGTGGGGACACATGGTGTATTGAAAGGTAAGGAAGAATAGAGTATCTTATTCATTAGGAAGTTTTTCAAAGGCTCATGGCCCTGTTTGCCTATGTCCTCACTTCAGTCAGTTGTAGAACCAGTGGTCAAATAAGCAGAAATGACCAATGAGTATGCTCTTATAGAGACCACAGTGATTAGGTAGGGGTAGGTAGTAGGCATCTTGTTGAGAACAGTGTTTAGGGGGAAAAGAAAGGAAGTTCAGGAATGTGGAAAAATGGTCATGAATTTGGTAGTACAGATTTTTATCATAAAAGGTTTTAGGTACCCTTTACGTAAGACCCATTCATAGTCAGGAGACTTCTGAACCAACTCGAATCATTTTACTTAGCAATTAATTAAAGTTCCCTCATGATCATAAAGCAAATAATGATCACATAAATTCATTGGCAATTGAGTCTATAGTGCTCCTGCACACGTCATAAAAGCACTGTTAAAGTCAAATCAACTGATCAAGAAATCAAATAAACTTGATTAATCTTTGTGCACAATCATGCAGGCATGTATTGGAAAATGATGATTTACAGATAAAGAAAAAGACTCACTATCTCAGAATCACTATAGGAAGTATCAGTCTGGGTTTCTCCACAAGCAAAGCCTGAGTCAATCTTAGGCTGGGGAGTTACTTTAGAAATGTGATCCTAGGGAGCAGGAGTAAGGGGCAGGGAGATAAAACAAGGAAGGAAGGAACTCAACACAAGATGGCTTTTCCAGTTGATCGTTGCCAATGTTAACTGGTATGTGTTGCCATAGGATCTTTTGAGGAAATTTAGCAGATCCATCTGGGACCTGTCCTCCAGCTGATGCAAGGGGGAAGTGATTAACTCCAGCCCACACTGGTGAAGGGTGAACTTCTGGGCAGTAGCTTCCTGGCACTTTTGAATTGTGCAGGTGTGAGTGACATGGTTTCTCATGAATGTCCTAAGTTGAGCATCAGAGAGAGGTACTACCAGTTTGCAACTGCTAGATAAACTTTGAAAATGAAAAGGTTTTTCACAGTGCATGTGTTCAGTGTCCAGATCTGCACTGGAGTGTTCAATGGAGAATCTTGCAGTAATAGAAAGTATAGGGATGGATGTGGAGTAAAATTTGGACATTTTCTCAGTGTGTGAACTTAGACAAATTTAATTCTGCTGAGTATCAGCTTCCTTATCTCCAAAGATGGGGATAAAGTGTCTCCTCCTCATGGGATTCTTGAATGCTACGTGAGTGATGAATGTGATAGCACAGTTAGCATTTCAGAAAATGGGTACTCATAATAATAATTGTTAGTATTCGATCAAAGTCAACTCACAAGGCAATTTGGAAAGGCCATGCCATTGTTAGGGGCTGTAGATTTCAGCTGGCAGGTTCCCAGAGAGAGAGAGAGAGAGAACAAAGGTGGTAACAGCTGGTGGGAACTAGTAGAAAAGATTTTCTGGACCCTGGGGGACTACAGATTGTGCAGAACAATCAAAGCCAAGTTGAGGGTTGAGAGACAGAGATCACAAAGGCCAGAGGTCAAGTGTGGTGACCTTTGCTCAAAAGCTAGGAAATAGAATGCTCAGAAGCTGGAGGTCAAGTCCTGCCAAGGGTCAAAGGGAGGCAAATAGTCACACCAGCAAGCCTGCTGCTCCATCAGAGATCTTCCTTGTCAGGGAACTTACTGCTGCATTTCCTGCCATGCTGACAGAGTGTGGATGATTTCCTAGGTATGGTCTGGCAGAAATCTGAGGGCTCAAAGATCCACAGGCCAGCAAATGATCAGACCATGCAGCAGGTTACAGGAAAAGTTCTAAATCATCTTCACCGCTTATTTATCCCAAGAAGCCAGGTACTATTTCCAAAGATGCCTACTACTTAACGAGTTCTTGTTTTCAGTTTACAAGGTGTGACTCATTATCTCATTGTTCTTTATTTTCTTTGACCTTCTTGCACCTTTCTGCCCTGACCCAGTCCCTTTCATTTGTTGAATCCAGAATTCACTTAAAATAATCTCACCTAGCCTCATACTTGTAAATGTCCTGCCTTAATATATTTCACATTGCTCCACACCTCACTGATTCCATCCATCCATCCATCCATCCATCCATCCATCCATTCATCCATCCATCCATCTTAGTCCATTTGAGTCACTTATAGACTATAATTGATTGGGTGACATAAAGAACAGACATTTATTTTTCAGTCCTAGAGTCTGGGACTAGTAAGATCAAGGCACCAGTTGATTCAGAGTTTGCTGAGAGACCCACTTCTGCTTAATAGATGGCCACTGTCTCAATATAAATTGTATCTTTTTTATTTTGATGTTTGTGTTTTTTGCTAGCACAGAAAAATAGATTTTTTGTATTTTTTTGTATTCTGCAGCTCAGTTCTAGAATGTTGATTTAGATTTCGTGTGATTTTTCCATGTAGAAAAAACAAGTCGTCTGGAATAGGGGAAGTTTTATTTCTTCCTTTCTGATCTATATGGCTTTGCTATCTGTTTAAACTATAATTACCTTAAATATTTCTTCAATGTTCATTTATAACCATGTTCATTTATAATTTTTGCTTCAATCATCAAACATAATTTAGAAAACTCAAAAGTAAAATATATTGCATCTAATCCTATTTTCTTATCAGTTTTTCTCCCTAACATTCCAAGGTCCATCTTTTATCATTCCTTTCTGTTTAGAGAATGTCTTCTAGCTGTTCATTTAGGGAAGTTTAGAGACTCACAAATGTTTAGTTTTTTCTTCATCTGAGTTTCCTGTTTTCCCTTTTATTTCTCAAAGATACTTTTACTGAAATGGATTCTGCACAAATAATTTCTTCTAGCACTTGAAAAATATTTGCTGCTTCCTTCTGTCATGATTTTTGAAAAATTCACTGTCATTCAAATTGTTTTGCCTCAGTAAGTTATTCTCTCTCTTGCGTGCAATGCTTTTCCTTTTAAATACTTGGTCATTTAACTATGATATGTCTTTTTTTTTTTTTTTCAAAATTTATTTATCTATTTATACAAGCACTGGGTACAGTCAGAAGCACGGGAGGGTGAGAGAATTCACCAGAGCCAGAGCGGGGAGCAGAACAGGCAGAAGGACCGAAGTACACTGCTGAGGGGAGCAGTGGGCGGCAGGAGAGGTCTGTGCGCCATGTGGGACCCTCCTCCGGTGGCCGGGGAGCAGCCGGGGATTGAACCGGTGCCACGGAGGCTTCGGGCAGCTTCACAACCCAGCGCTCAACCGCTGCGCCACTGGGGAAGCCCACTATGATATGTCTTAATGTAGATTTAGTGTATTTGGATTTAACTTGGATAATTCAATCTTAATTTTAAGGTTATAATTTTTTGGCCAAATTTTGGAAGTTTTCAGTCATGGTATTTCAGTATTTTTTCAGCCCCATATTTTTCAGTCCCAAGACATAACATTTGATTTGGGGGTGTCAGCCTTACCTGCTGTAGTGCGGCAACCGGGTGCAGGGTAGGCAGGGAATCCCCTGCGAAACTTTCCTCTTTCTCTTTGGGCTTTCTCTGGTGTCATCTGGTGGTCCTGCCTCTGTGTAGTCAATCTCCTCTCAGCCATTCCACTTGCTGTAGTGCCAGAAAGGCACAGAGCAGGTTCTCTGTGATCCGGGCAAACAGGTAAAGGAGCATCTTAGAGCCCTCGTTGGCTTTTTCAGGCTTTTTTGAGCTTTTTATATCATTTGTAGTGTGGCATCCTGGTACACAGCAGGCAGGGGGCCCGGGGGTCCAGAGGGCTGGCAGGCTCCCTGGCCCCGGTGAAACGTCACTTTTTCTGGGCTCTCTGGCAAGTTCTCAAGGGCGGGTTCTGTGGTCATTGCTATTGCTCTGTTATTGGCGTCCCCGTGATGCCGCCCTCATATGCCTTATATGGGCGCACCTCAGCCCAGGTGCACCTATGCATGCCCACACCCTACTCCAGATGTGCGCCATCAGGCACGCGTGCAGGACCGCAGGGGTCTATCATTAACACTAATGGTGGGAGGGCGGAAAATCCTGACAATTTTCACTTACCCTCACACCCTCCACCATCCTCGCCATTCTCCCCTTGTGACACCTGCCTCCTTATAGCCTCAGCCTCCAGGCCCAGGTGCACCCACTTACGCATGCCCACACCATATTCCAGATGTCCGCCGTCAGGCATGGGTACCCTGAGCCCACACTCCCAAGCACCTCATGCATTTAAGACTACAAGTGATAATCACAGAGGCCAGCATCCAAAAGCCCGAGCATCACTTACCTTATACCTGTCCCTGAGGCTCTGTTCTCCTTGTTTCTAGCCTAAAATCTCTTTGTTCTTTATATGTTCATTTCTTTCACTTTTAAAAAGCAGCATTAAAATGTCAAAAGGTAAAACACTTCAAATGCTTTTTAATGAATGAGAAACCCTGCCCTCTAGTCTGGATTGTCTGTGAGTTTCAGTCTTGCATTTCAGCCCCGTCACTGGCCAGTTGTAGGATAAACTTGCAGCCCATATTATATGAAGCAGTTGGTACCTTAAGGGCCCACAGCCTCAGAGAAAGTTCATTGTAATATATTTATTTTTTCATTTAATACACACAATAGAGGGGGCAGCACTATTATTGCCATTGCACAAATGAGAAAGATGAGACTTAGAGAATGGCAAGTAATCTCCTAAAATACACAGCTAATTAAAGGTGGAGCTAGGATTTGAACCTTGAAGTGACTGTGATTTCCAACTCCAGGACCCATTATTGACCAAGGTGCCCAGCGAAATCCATAGCATTCTCTGGCAGCTCGCTCTGCCTTAGAACGCCTCAGGATCCTTGCCAAGTCACTTTTAGATTTCACAGCATGTAGGGTGCTCCTACTCAATCTCTCTGCCATCCATTTAGAGTCACATGTGCAGCATAGGCAATGGCTCGCCCAGCTCCTGCCCCATTTTCTGCAAGCAGGCATTGCCCTTTAGAAAATCCTTGCATGTTTAATCCCACCCTGACATCTGTTTCCTGTAAAACCCCAACTAACACTATCAGGCCATCTGACCACCAAGCTATTGATGACCTCTTCATCAAGGTAGAAAGATATATATTTCCATGGATTTACTTGAGATTCCACTGGGAAGATCAAATAAAATAAGTAGAAAGATTTTATAATCTCTTATACTGAACGCAAGTACACATTGCCCCTCTCATTCAGTGTTTACACAGCATGTGATGGCGAAGGCACTGCCTGCTCTGAGCCATGGGTCTAGGTATAGATGATTTCCAATTTATCCTTTATATATATATTAAATATTTATTTATTTATTTATGCATAGAAGAGCTGGGGTACAGGGCAGAGATGTGAGGTGGTGAGAGGATTCACCAGAGACAGATTGGGGAACAAAACAGGCAGATTGACTGAAGTACACTGCTGAGGGGAGCAGCAAGCGAGTCAGAAGAGGTTTGCTGCGCCATGTGGGTTGCTCCCTGGCTGGCCAGGGATCAAACTCGTGCTGCAGAGCCTGTGGACAGCTTCATGGTGTGGTGCTTAACCCCTCGCGTCACTAAGGAGGCCCCCCAATTTATCCTTTAATCTAATGATTGCTTCCTTGTGAGAATTGCAGACTTATCACTTTAATTTTTGTAGTACTTGGCAGAGTCATAGTTTATCAGGCATGTTAGTAACATTATAACTCTCAGTTGCTTTTTATCCAAATAAAGGAGGATTTGGCAACAACTTGGTAAAAATTGATGTAATTTGCACCCAACAATTATCCCATTCATTACCACCCCCATTTTCTAAATTACCTTTAAATAAGGGTGTGGTGAGTTCTTGGAGAACTGATAATAAACAACACAACCTGTCTTATCTGTCCCACATCAGCAGTAATTGAAAGCTTACCTGTTATTATCTGGTCTCCTCACCTGGGAAGCCAGAGCGTAAGTGTGAGAAGTGCTTGTTCATTTAGGCCACAAAACTAATTTGAATGAATCACTTAGCTATTCCCAAGAACTAATGTGAAATGATTCTGTTATTGTTGTTAGGCAGATCCCCGTCATTGAGAAGTATCGGAATAAATTGCATTTTACCAATTTACTAAGAACACTAAGTAGACAATTTTAAAGTAGACTTAAACATGAAAAGAATAAGCCACCTACTTAGGTGGCACATGGTTAATGTGTGACAAAAACAAGTCAAACATCTTCATTCCTAGTTGCTCTCATCTTTAACATCAAAACATGTGGAAAATATAAATTCAGTTTAAAAGAGAAAATGTCTTGAGGAAGTGGTAAAGACAAAGCTCAAGATAGGGGAGCTGATGATAAGAAAGCATTGAAGAATTGCATTAGCAAAAATCTGGATGCATTACACACCACTGATCAGGTCTGCTTTATGTGTTTGATATTTATTCTTTACCTTAATCCTCACATAAAACGAGGTGGTAGAAGCTATTATTTTCTGGCTTTTCATTTTTAGCAACAAGTCACCAAGTGACAAAGTATGGCTTCTGAAAAACACTGTCCTTCATAAAAAGGAGAAAGATGCTTTGTACACTAAATGTGATGCTTGGTATTGGGCTGTCATCGTGAAACCACAAGAGCAAAGTTAGAAAATCTCAGAGATGCCAGGGGCTCAGAGAGCTATTAAAGAAAGCCAGAAGCAACCTGCTCTGAACTTTTTTTTACATGAGATATTGAATATCTACGTGGTTTTGGTCTAATATAAATGGGGAAATCTGTAGCTTGCAGTCAAATGCACCCTAATATATTATCCAACTTTTGTCTTTTCAAGTCAGCATTGAGTGTTGTCAGTGTTCAGACTGGCCGTTCTGCTGGGTGTGGTGGTCTCTCGTTTTAATTTGCATTTCCCCAATGACATTTGATGTGGAACATCTTTTCAAATGCTTATTTGCCATCTGTGTATTTTCTTTGGTCAGGTTTCTACTAAGGCCTTTCCCCCATTTTTCAATCAAGCTTATTTCCTTACTGTTGCATATTAAGAGTTCTTTGTATATTCTGAACAACAGTTCTTTATGAGATATGTCTTTTGCAAATATTTTCCTCCATTCTGTGGCTTGTGTTCTCACTCTTTTGAATTGGATACATGTTTAATTTTACTTTTGTGTGTTCAGGGGTATTTCATTCTAGCTCATCTCATAAATACTTTTGAGCTCCTCTTATGTTGTAGTTACTGTGTATAAAATGAGTGATGAAGGGAAAAATTCACTCCCTCCCTTGGAGGAGGTTAGCATACAGTCTGGAGACAAACATGCAAAGGAGCATCGGGACAGACGGTGGGGACAGGAGACATGGCGATCGGTGGCTTTACACAAATGGTCCCATCACAGAGGCAGAGGGGGAAGGGCAGGATTTAACCAGAAGGAAGCAAAAACATTCCTGGCAGCAGGTGCAAAACAATGTGAGACTAATGCTGTAGGGGATCTTCAAATCCAATATGGCCAAATACACTGACAAAGGCACAAAGAGAAATGGACAAGTCTTAGGTAAATAGCAGTTGTTAGAGTTTATCAAATACTTGCAATACTCCAGTCACTTTACTTTCTAGTCATTACCTTTAGTGTCACAGCACTTTGTAAAGTCGGTACTATTCTTATTTTATTATTCACATCTCACAAATAAGGAAACCAAAACATGCATAGTTTATGTATTTAGCCAGTATTTCAGTCTAGAGCTGGAACACCGTCCTTTATCTTGCGTGCCAGAATGCCACTCAGGGATGTCGGGTCATAAGGACTTTGATTCCAAATATAATCAAGGGAGGAAGAATTTCAAAGCAAAAATAGCACAATTTATATGTCTTTAGATCATGCATCCAATGATAGCTACCTCTTTAAATTCCCTATCTTGACTACTATAGTCTAAGCCTATAGACTTATTCCCAGTTACAGAGTCTGTAGCGTGATGCATTCTCCAGGTGAAAAAAAACATGTCACCAAGAGCATGAAATGTCACACACTCATTTCCAGTCAGGCAAACTGGCAGTGGGTCCCTTTCTAAATTTGATATATTCCCTAGAAATTTGTGTTTCAGCAATACCTGAATTGGGTCTCTAGCTTAATCTAAGATGCTAGCCTGATAGGTTTCCATGACTTTATTTTTAATGGTTTGGTGATTATTTATGGGGGCCCAAACTGCTGCCCAGACAGCAGTAAGCCTACAATGTCAGTCATATGTGACACGTGCAAATCTGAGAGACACCTGATCCAAAGTCACTTTCTGTGATGGTCACGGATACTGCAGAAGGTGATGCGATGGGTCATGGAGTACATGCATGGCTTTCAAGAGTGGAGAGATCCAAACCCTTGGGGATTTTTAGATGTGGATGTTTCACACACAATACATTTTGATATCATGATGTCTTGAATCCATCGTGTCTTGTCCCATCGTGAATGGGAGAAATTTTTCAGTAGAATGAATACTCACCAATGAGGGTCTAAAAACACAAAATTACAGGAATTCAGCAGGACATAAAGACTTTGAGTTCACACTGTGGTACCATTCTAGGCACTCTGAGGATAAAGATTTTTGAAGTCCTAAAAATCCAGTGAGACAAATGGGCATGGGAGGTAATAACAGATATTTACAGAGTATTATAGGGAATAATAGAGAGAAACTGTATGTGCTCCATTCTGGGAGCTCATAAGAAGTTTCCTGGAAGAGATAATGTGTTAGCTGAGTATTAAAGATGAGTCAGACATAATTAGTTTTGAAGAAGGGTAGATGAGTGTTCCGGATTGAAGGAATAATTCCCACAGAGGCATGGAGCTGGAAGCAGCAAGGCACACGTGGGGAATTAAAAGAGTATTACAAGAGCATAAAGGGAAAGAGAGAATTATTGAGAGATAACACTGAAGAGGAAAGTCAAAGAGGGCCTAGATAAGTAGTTTAGTGTTTTGTTCTGTAGATTATAGGAATTTTTTTTTAATGATTGTAAGCATTTTAGGTAGATTATTCAAGCTGTTCTGTGTACAGCCTTAAAGGAGCAAAGGCAGGAACAGAGGGACGAGTTATAAGCAAACCATGATGACACTAAGAGCTTGGATTATGGTACTAGGAGTGGGAAAGGAAGGAAAGAGATACACTAAGAATCCTTTAGAATACAAAATCAGTACAACTTGGTAAAAGAGTGAATGTGTTTGAGGGTGAGTGGAGATAAAGTGAGTCGTAAGGTGTGCTACTGCTAACAGCTATGAAATCAAAAAGAAGGGCAAGCTTTGGATGAATTCAGTTTAGACATCTTGTTTGAGGTGCCCATTTTATATCTGGCTTGAGAAGTTCAGGCTGTAGATCAGAAGTGAGTTTGTGGCTCAGAAAAGAGATCTGGATTTGGAGGTCATCAGACTATAGGTGGTGGTTGAAGTCACGAGACCAGAGAAGGTGACCCACTGACAGTGAGGAATGGTGAAACTGATTTCTCCAACTTTTCTAAATGGATGTCTGGTGCTAAGTTAGGAAAACGTCATGGTGGACTCAAGCTAGTTGGGTCTCAATGGGGGAGGTTGCCATAATGTCCCCGGCTCACGGGTTTGGGATATTGGATTAGGGAAAATGGCAAACAGTAAAGAAAATAACTCAAAAGAACAATGTCAAAAGACTGGAACTTGTTATTTAAGAGAATTCCGAAACTCCATCTATTAGGGATACTGGTGATTCACCTGCTACTTTGATTTGTCCTCATTTTATTGGTTATAATGACCTAGGAGCGAAGGTACAAGATCATTTCTTCCTCAATGGTGACTGATCGGTTATGCCCAGGTCTGACAGCCTGGACATAGGCAGTAAGTTGAGAAGCTCTTCAAACTCAAATCATTAGAAAGGATTTTCCAGGTGCCAAGTAGTTGCTGCTTCTGTTGCTTGTTTCAAGCCCTTAGAAAAGTGCAAACTATCCCAAAGTTCACTGGGAATATGCTACCGTGCCCTCAGGAATAGCCTAACCCTTGAGAAACATCACTTAGGAGACATCAAATTCCCTGAGCATGTCTACACATGACAGCTTGAGCAAGGCCCTGAGGAAATGGAGGTTATTGAAGAAAATATCACTGGTTAGTATTCAGGTCTGTCTTTCCCACCTCCTATGCCTTTTGCTACTAACCAGATGGTGTTATGGCACTTGTTAGGAGCCTGCGCCTAATTCAAGAACATATCTTCGCTTTCACTGAGGCTACTGAATTCAAGGGAACCTGGGGAGAATTAATATACCTCAGTATTCCTCTAACATCTTTTCCCTGTGTGATACATCCATTCTCACCTGCTGTTTTCATATTGTACTCCTTTCATCCCTCTGTCTCCTATTGAAAGCCTGCTGTGCTGAAACACCGCCTCTATCATTCTTAACAGGCTGCACACCCCGTCAGCATTTGGCAAGTGGCAATGCCCTTCTAGTGAAAATCTTTTCCCAGGGCCTCCTTCCCAAATGCTCCAGGCCAGCAGGGGTTAACTAGGGTTCTGCCTTTGAGAACATGTCTGTGGGGAAGCTGACTTGATTCTACTTGTCTGGCTTAAACCCCCTGCAGCCCATTTCAACTCCTTCAGGAAATGGCTTAACTGTGAGGGTCATTGGTAGGAAGATTCAAAGCAAGAGATATTTAAATTGGGAGGTGCCCTTTGTTGAGCAATTCATTATAAGTCTCATTCGTATTCACATTTTGCTTCTCCAAACTCTCTTTTACATCCTTTTCTGCCCTCAACTCATGTTTTGAAAGGAGAATGGATAGAAGGCAGGACTCCATTCATGATCAAAGATGCTGGATTCTATCACTCTTGGCCATACCCCCAAAATAATCTTAATGGCCAATTCAAAGATGTTATTATGTTAGAACCCATTGTAGCATTTTTATTAATGGTTTACAAGTTCTTCGTACCTTGTTGGTCTAGATTCACAACTGAATAGATTAGATAGAGAGAGTAATAGTTAATTTTGTGTTAACCTGATTGGGCCATGGTGCCCCAGATATTTGGTCAAATATTAGACATTTCTGTGAAGGTGCTTTTTTTGGTAAGAAATTAACATTTAAATTGATGGACTTTGTTTTTAATTTATTTTTTATTGAAGTAACATCACATTATATGTGATTTTCAGGTGAACAGCATTATAAATCAACATCTGTATATAATGCAGTTGTATTTAAGTAAGTGAGCCTTGAATAAGGCTTAGTATTTAAGTAAGTGAGTCTTGAATAAAGCAAATTATACTCCACAATGGTGGGCCTCATCTAATCAGCTGAAGGTCTTAATAGGACAAAGACTAATTTTGAATAAGAAGGAATTCTACTGCAACTCTGTCCTGAATCTTAGGCCTGCTGGCTTAGTTCATCTGATTTCTGGACTCCCCAAACCTTCACAATCACATAAGTGAATTATTTAAAGTAGGTCACTATCTCCTCTCTTCTTCCTTCCTCCCTCTCTTTCTATTTCTTTCTGTCTCCTTTCCCCTACATCCTTTTAGATCTGTTCCTCTAGAGCACACTGACAAACACAAGCACATACATACACTTGTATGCACTTAGACAACTAGTAACTGTTACTATGACTTATAATATAGCTCTCATAAGATTGTCCCAGATAGTTAGATAAAAAGATGGATGCAGAAGTGGAGGAATGAAAGCATTTGTGGTGAGTTGTTTTTGAGGGTAGACTCAAGTGTTTCCTTCCTGGCAGATAAAGCTAGGGTTTCATGGGCCTAGACATTCACTTCATGGTTAAAACAAATATAGTTCTCTGATTAGTTCTTAGGAGAACAGTCTGATGTGTAACACCTTAGATATATGGTGCCAGGCCAGCATGGTAACACAGCTGATGTGAGCCCACTCTCTTCAAAAGAAATTATCCCCAGACTTCCTGGACACAATAGCCTCACTTTAACCACTTGCCTTTTTGGGCCTCCACATATCTGTTTGAATGATTATTAATTCATCTGTGGGCCTTTCACAGAATTCCAGCTGTAAATAGCATTCATCATCACCCCCATCACCATGGCTGGTAATGAAGAGAAATGTGTTGGGTAATGAGGAGAGTGACCATCATTAAAGTAATGAAGAAAAATAGACAGAAAAGCTACAGAAATGGCACCTCCACTGCTTCCTGGTGTAATTGGCATGAGGTAATTGCTCTTTTTATTCTCCCTGCCTTCATCTTTGCAAGCTACTTCCAAATTCCTTATATTCATCACAAAATATAAAATTAAAGTAGCATAATAAGTTTAAAAAGGCAAAAGAGCTCAGCGGCTTTGTGGTGGCAGTCTTAAGGAAATAACATTTATAGGACTAATAAAAAGGATAATAGTGGGAGTGGAGATCACTCATTTTTTGTTGTTATTTTTGTTAATGAAAATGAAGACTTCTTTCCATGACATATAAAAAAACAGACTCCAATGGGGGGTATTTCCAGCTAAGCAGACCCATCCAGCTAAGCCATTACTACCATGGAAATGGCACCCATCACGTGGGGGAATGGGACATAGGCAGATCTATGTTGAGTCCTCCTGTTGCTGCCAAGCTAAGAGTAGCAGAGTAATTAGGTTTGTATCTGTAATGCTTGGTCTATCAAATAAGCCTTGTGAGGGCAGTATTTATAAGATGCCATCTTTCTTCCTTACCTATTTTCAGCACCATATACTGGATGGTGCTATTCCAAGTACAGTCCCTAGAAAGATTTTTAAACTAAGGGATTTTATAAAACCATGAGAAAAGTTAAGGACAATGACCAAGCCTGACCAAAAGAATAGTGGGCAATTAGAAAAATGAACTTAAGTATCTATCTTCCTTTTAGAAATACGTTCACAAATTCTTTGATTTTCTCTTCATTCCCTTTCCTTGCATGTGGGCTGGACTTAGTGACTTGCCTAATGAATAGATTACAGCAAAAGGGAAGGCCATTTTGAGCTTACATTATAAAAAAGACTGCAGCAAAGGTAGAAATAATCCAAATGTCCAAATTTCAACACATGAACAGTTAAATAAAATACATATATAAATGCAATGGAATATTATTCTGCCATCAAAAGGAAGGGAACTCTGATGCATGTGTCAAAAGTTCAGAAATAGCCAAAATAAAACCAATGAATCACCAAAGTAGTAATTAGTAAAGGTTTACTATGTATATACCAAAAAATCAGTTTGCAAACCAGGAGAACTCAAATCAAATCATGGGATGAAGCACAAGGGTATATTGTTATAAAGCAGCTTATGCAATGAGGAGTATGACTCTGTATTTTTTGACAGTGAGTGGTTATAATAATTAGAATATTCTTAAATGACAGGGAATTGGTCAGGGGCCCCTCATATCAACCTTGGTTTTCAGTTTAAGTTTTGCTTATGATTTCCAGAGGTATCAACAAGAAATGACCCAGATCAGGTAGTCTTGAAAATAAGCTAAATTAAGCTTTGTTTCTATGACTAGGTTGGCTTTCTACATTCAGGGAATTTTCAAGGCTAGTCTCCCTTTGGTTTTCATTTTAACACATACTATAATGTGGATGAATCTTGAAAATATTGTGCTAACCCAGACACAAAAACTCAATATATGATTCCACTATATGTGGTAACTAGCAGAGCAATTTCACAGAGAGAAAAATAGAATAGATATTACCAGGGATTGGGAGTAGTGGGAGAAGATTCATTGTTTAATGGATACAGAGCTTCTGTTTGAGGTTACAAAGGGTCTGAAAATGGATGGTAGTGATGATTACATTTACAATGTAAAAGTGCTTAATGACACTGCATTATGCATTGAAAATGGTTAAAATGAAAACTTTTATGTTATATATTTGTTACCACAATAACCCCCTCTCCCCACCAGACTGCAGCTGCAATGGTGAATGTTTTTCCCAACTCAAGGATTGCTGACTCTGGGAGAAACCCACTACCTTGTCTTGAAGTCACCTGGACAGCTCTGTGGAGATGCTCTGGTGGCAAAGCACTGAGGCTCTGGACAACACTTGTGAGCAATTATTGACTATATTTAACAGTCTCATGAATGAACCATCTTGGAAGCAGACCCTCCAGGCCTATCCAAACCCTCAAATGTTACAATCCTAATTGAATACAGTGACAATAAGTCCATTAAAGAACCCAAGCAGAAGCATCCAGCTAAGCCACTCTGCAATTTCTGACTCTCAGAAACTGTGAGATAAAAAATATTTGTTGTTTTAAGTCAGTAAAACTTGGGACTATTTGTTATACAGCATTAGAGATATATGTACACGTACAAATCCATAGTAACATTGAAGAAAATAAATTCACAATTATATTAGATGATGATAGTCATCTAAAACAAACTTCTATTCATTCTATAAAGCAATTGAGGAACACTAGCTGCTGACAATGAGACAAATGTCAATGTCCCCATCCTATTTATATAATTTTTTTTTTGCATTAATTTTGTTCTTTAACCATCCCTTTTCAAGTTCCATATGGCTCCCTTTCCCACATTTGTCCATGTGGGAATGGGTATTTTTACATCAACTGCAGAACATTCTTGTTCTTTGTCTGCAGTAATTCAAAATTCAGTGCAGAATCTGCATTTCAACTCTATCTCTAGAACTCCAGATACTATTTGGATATTACAGACACACACTATATGGGAACTCTACAAATGAACCCTCACTATCTGTTTTCTTTTTTTCTTTCTCTCACTCTTCTTCAATTCAGCCTATTTTTATTACAAGATGACAAAAGCAATTTGTATATATCCTCTGAGTTTTTAATTATGATAGCTATCACAGGGCAAATTCTTAACACATAGAAGATAAAGTCTGGAGACTTGGTGGACCCGGGAAGAGGGTTACCTATGTGACTGTTTCAAGAATAACTCAGCTATTGAAAAAAAGGAAACCCAAACAAAAACAGCCAATTTGAAGTGGCAAATCATGAGACAAATGGGAGGAGGCTAGGAGGATACTTTAAAAAGAACCATGTAGAGTCAAGTTGACAAAAATGGAATAAGAAGCAATATGTGATGCCACAAAGTCATAACATAAGCCATTAATTCATAAATACCAATGAAGTGGCAAGGCATTACTTTGAATTTGGGTCAATTCCTAAAGGAGCCAAATTTGGCTCTGACTTCCTCTGTTGCACAATTAAGTATTTCAATATTTTCATTGCCCTTGCAAATACCACATGTACATAAGTCATTATATGTTGATGTCATAAGTTCCTTTAATTATGTGCAAAATAGCATAAAAGAGGTAGATAAGGATCCCATACTCCCCGGTCTACTAGTCTTATCTAGAAGGTAACCAAGTAACCTTAGATATGACCTTTAGTTGCTCTGGGCCTTTACTATGTAAAACAGGGTCATTATACCCAAGATGTTTGGTTTGGAACATAATGGATTGAAATTCCTTCTAACTCTAAAATCTGCAATTCTAATAATGCCTTTCCAAAAATCCTCCATATGGGATTCCTAGGGACTCATGCCTACCTAGATTCTTCAAACATTTCTCCACCTCCACATTCCACATCCTCCAATTCAGAGCAGAGACACAGTTATACCCTGAAAACTCAAGAAATATGAGTAGTTTAAGAGTAAACAGTAAGATTATGAGTGCTGCTAGTCAGACCTTCATTTCCAGGGAAGTTCTTAGCTTAGTAGGATGATAACATTCCAAGAGATGGATACCTGGCTGAATGTCCATTTAATCAGGATGGTAAGCCTAGAAACTCTACCAGGACAAGGGCATTTATATGAAGCTTTGCCTGGGATATGTTTAAGGATGGTATAAAAGTAAGAAGAAGGAATTCCAGAGGTTAAACCATATCAGCTTCACTTTTTTGACCAACTCTGGTAGCAAATGAGTTTAGCTTGTACTCAGAACATGTTCTGGGGGAGTGAAACAGAAAGTAATTGCTTTTTTTCTTTTAAAGAGTTTTCCATTTCTCATAGAATGGAAGAATGCTCTTATGTGAGTTCTCAACCAGTGGATGAGATTCTGCAGGTTGATCTTGAAGCCCAATCTGATTGTGCTCAAGTCAGTGGCCTGGGGGTTGACACCTCCCTAGGGAGGAACGAAACATCTGCTGGAAAGTCCCCACCCCCATCCCTTGACCTTAAAGCTTTAGGGGAAATGAAAAGCAGCAGTTTCTCTTGACAAAAGGATTGGGAATCCTGGCTGCAATGTATCACTGTTTCTTTAAGGCTTCCATGGAAATGAAAGATGTTCCCAAGCTAAGATAGGTCAATTCCATTAGGAGAGTGGCATTTCCTGCATGAAA
Source organism: Talpa europaea (assembly GCF_964194135.1). Lineage (NCBI taxonomy): Eukaryota > Metazoa > Chordata > Mammalia > Eulipotyphla > Talpidae > Talpa > Talpa europaea. The sequence goes on along the minus strand of NC_140083.1, from coordinate 19,300,961 downwards.
ACTGAAAAATAACAGAAAACAGGCGTATCTTTTTATTTGCTTGATTTTGTTTGTTTTACATTTAATTTGCTATTAGGGAGAAATAATTTAATTTGGGTATGATAATAGCTAAGTAGTAGGAGAAAAGAGGAAAGAATTTCAAAGGAGAGATTTGTAAATTTGCTGCTCCTCCCTTAGCTTTCCAGCCTCAGTCTCCCTTCCGTCAGCAAGTCTGTTCCCATCCTATCAGCTCTTAGGAAGTCCTCAGGAAGCTCAATTCCAGTAGCAAGTGCTGGCCTAAAGGACATCTTAGTCTTCTCTCCATTCCCCAAGTGGATCATCTTGCCAGCATTACTTCCATCATGGGCAGGGGAGAGAAGGAACTGGGCAAACCTTTCTCCAAACTACAGCCATGTTTTCATATTAATCTGACACCTGCCATCTGCTTCATTTCCAGGGAAGTTTTTATCTCCCAGGGAAGTAGAAGGTGACACTCTAAGGAGTGGAAATCTGACTGTGTTGGAACTGTGAGGATTCATTAGGTAATATCTATAAGCCCTGTGGAGGGTCTGGCAAAATACAAAATGTGCTGCTGTGGCTTCCTCAATCCAAGATTTCAGGTTTATCTTTGATGTTCCTTGGATACTAGCCCTGTTTGGTTATATAGAGGAAGAAGAAATATTAAACCATTTTTATTTCAGCTGACCTTTTCCAGAGACAAGAAGTAATTTTGTTTGAATTCTCCATTTCAGCATGAGACAATAAGAGCTGGGCAGGGATTTTGCCCAGTACTTTGTGGGGTTTATGCTCAATTGCCTTTGTTAGATTGTCATGTTATATTAAATCAATAGAACACAGTTATGAAGACATCAGACTGCTATAAGTTAAGGAAAATCTTGAAACAAGAAACTTTTTCTAGAACACTAAAGCCTCCAAGACTATAAAAGTCTGATGTATTTGAAAGATCCAGTCCAGTCCAGGAGGCATTTAATGGAATGTTGTGGGATCAGACTGTCTGAATTTGAAGTTTAACCCTTATAAATGCTGTGATTTTGAGAGCTAATAGATAAGGAAGGTGAAGAACACCAGCTCTGGAGTCAGGTTACTTGGGTTGGAACCCTGCTTCTGAAAGAATTTCTTCAAACTTCTGGGCCTCAGTTTTATCATCTGCAAAATGAAGATTTTAATGTCACATAGTCTCCAAATGTTAGGGGGAGAATAAAATAAGTTGATGCATGTAGAACATTCCAAGCAATGTCTGATACATAGTGCTTGCTATTTTTCTTTCCCAAATGATCAAGATTCAGGGGCCTTCCTGGTGGCACAAGGGGTTAAGACTCAGCACTGTGAAGCTATCAGCAGCCACTGCAGCACTAGTTCAATCCCCAGCCAGGGAGCTGATCCACATGGTATTCCAGACCTCGCCTGTCTCGTCCACCCACTGCTCCCCTCAGCAGTGTATTTCAGTCAGTCTGCCTGTTCTGTTCCCTACTCTGTCCCTGGTGAATCCTCTCACCCTCACACATCTGGCCTATACCCCAGTTCTTGTATACATGCAATAAATAAATCTTAAAAAAAGAAAATGATCAGGATTCAATGTGAACTCTGGGGAAAATGCTATATTTGACATTTGACCTGAGAGGACTGTCAACTGGTTACATAGGAGGATGAAGGCCAGAAAAGACTCCAAGACAATTTACATCTCAAGTGAGTGTGCCTATGAGAATAGGGTGGTCATACCATGGCAGAAGGACAGTGATTTTGGAAGGAAGGAGATGATAGCATATCTGAGTGATTCCATTTCTTTATACTGCCCAAAATAATGGACAGTGCTATCTCTACTCAGAAAATTTAACCTTGAATTGATTACTCATTAGCTTTAACCAGAAGCCCAGCTGAAACAGAATGGCATGACAACAAAGATGGACTTGGAAGTTCTTCAGTTTTCTGTTTTGTTTTGTTGGTTTACCTTATTTTGGTGGGTGATGATGGTAGTTCTAAGTTCTTTGCATGTTTATGGAAACTTGGACCTAATTCCCACAAAAACAAATAACATTAGAAACATACAAAGTTTTGTATCGAACCCACGGGAAGAATTCCTTCTTTAATTAGGGACTGAACAAGGTATTAAATCAAACAGTTTTTGTTACTGTTATTTCAAGATGGAGAATTGCAGGGAGATGAGAAATAAAAGCAGGGATGAAAAAATAGTTAGGAAAGGCGTGTTATATGGACAATTTTTTCTAATAATGAGATCACTGCTGAGTTTCAAGAGGAAACATTCTGTTTCTTAAATGCTTTAAAATATTTCATACTTCCTCCCTGTTCTTTATTCTTCAATTAAAATTGTGCTGTATTATGTGCACCTGTTCTTAGCTTTGTCATTAAAACATCTTGGCAACCACAAGAAAACATGCCAACTCATGATAACTACCTGCATTTTTAATAATGCCTAACATTTCCTACAAATAGGATTTCAGTGTATAGAACTTTTTGATTTGGAAAATGAAACAGCTCTTGTTAGTTTTAATGGAAAAAGGCAGCTTTATTTCTAATGCTCTGTTTTAATTTGGGTTTTACCAGGCAGTGGTTTTATTGAATGTGAAATCCATATTTCTGTTTAGCTTCAATATCTCAACTCTAAATTGGGAAAAGTCACAGCTTCTATAACACATTGAGAATGATATCTTGGCATCTTCTTTTACTTTTTACTTTTATTTTATTAATTTTTGGCCATCATTAATTTTTGGACAGTATTTGATTTCTCTCCTCAGGTGTAGTCCCTGTAGTTGTCCCAGAACCACATCATCTGTGATCCATCTCTCCTACCCCTGGTGCTCCTCCCTATTTTTTGAAAGATTTATTTTATTTATTTATGCATACAAGAGCTGGGGTATAGGCCAGAGGTGTGGGGGTGAGAAGATTCACCAGAGACAGAGCGGGGAGCAGAACAGGCAGATCTACTGAAATACACTGCTGAGGGAAGCAGTGGGCGAGACAGGAGAGGTCTGCTGAGCCATATGGGTTAACTTGTGCTGCAGTGGTTTCATAATGCTGAGACTTAGCCCCATGAGCCGCTAGGGAGGCCTACTCCTCCTTATTTTGACCCCTCCCTCTCTCCTTCCCTGCTGTATGCCTCAGATCCTTCTGACCCTTTATTCTGTTTCTCCATATTCCACTTATAAGTGAAACCATCGATACTTATTTTTTCCTTCTGACTTATTTCACTTAGCATAATCCCTTCCAGCTCTATCCACATTGGTCTTGGCATCTTTGTGAAAGGAATCTGGATAAAGCTTCTCAATAAATAGTCACAAATTGTTCATGCCATATGTCTGAATACATGCAAGCAGGTTTAGAAAACCTGGTTGAATCCAATAAAATAATTAGGTATGAAGAAAATTACCTGCATTCTTATCAATATGAGCCATACTTGCTCTAGGACAATGTCCTAGAAGGAATATTACCAGACTCAATCTCTATGAAGAAGTTTTGCACTCTTTCATGCTGTCTGGTAAAGGATTCACATGGTGACGTTCTGGATACCTGTCATAACTTAAAAGGAAATTTTCACAATGTTTGGAGCTCATTTCATCCTTACAACTCCGTGACGTGAGTACTTCTATTAACTGGGAAAAGGCAAGCTGAGGCACAGAGAGGTCAAGTAAATTACCCCAAATCACACAGCTAAAATTAGCAACAGTCCTAAGATTTGAACTCAGACAACTCTAGCTGCAGAATACATATTCTTTACTGCTTCAGCAACTGATTTTCTCCAGGAATTTTCTGCATATACAGAAAACTGATGGAAGTAGATGGAAAAGGCAGATCAGCAGAAAATGAATCATGAAGGATATGTGAAAGCTACTGAGCTTATGTAATTGAAATTTGATGCTGTTTTTAAATATTCATCATAGAAACACTAATGTTTTATATATGGGCAGGTAACTCAGTCTGATGTCCTAAGTAATGATGTCAGAAAGCCAACTGAGACTCCTGAGAAAGTGGGGTTTGTTTTATTTTCTGTGCTAATATCCTTGACCAAAAACAATCTCAAGGTATCCAAGGGAGTCTAGAATATCCAGTCTGCCTTCTTTGAAGGAGGAAACATTTTCATTTTGAGAAGATGAAGTGAACATTTTCTTGGCTATATATTTGGTCATGTTTCTTTACTGGCAATGTCTCCATTTCGTCTTCCAGAACCAGATTCTAGAATCATTTTTAACCTAAAGATACCATTGATGCCATTTATTTCCTCTGCTTTCTCTGTTAATAAAGGAGGAAAAGTCAAATAAATTGACTTCTCCAGTAGCCACTCCAGGGTTCGAATCCAGCTCTCCTGACTCTCATCGGTTCTGTCACTCAGGCACACGTGTTCCTTTCTCTTCTACCCGGGCTCTTTCGAGCCACCAGTAAACACACTGACCTTTGAAATATGGAAAGAAAAGCGCTTTGAAATAAAACTGGCACAAACAGCGGTTAGACAGCCGTCATCTGGAGGCTGAAACAAAGGGGCATAGTTTTCAAGCTGTCTTCGTAATTACCCGAAGCAGTTATCACTCAGGCCCCAGTCTAAGCAGTACCCCCCAAACAAACAGCCAAGGTTTGAGAAAGCACATAGGCCACTTTGTTGCTCTAGCACTCTGGGGGGTGGGAAGCCCCCCAGCTGAAAATCACATGTGGCTGGGACTGTTTTCCAGAGCTCCAGGCTCTTTCCTTTCTTCCTTCCCCATTAAATCCCTCTGCTCCACTTGGCAAAGGTCAGCAGGTGAGGTAAGTGCCAATTAACAACAAAGAACTTGATGTATTTCAAGTTTATGACTTAGAGCTGAGTTCTCGTGAAATATATTCTTCTTCCCAGGTCCAGAAACCTCAGCAGTCAGAGCACGAGGATTCTAAGTGTGGTTGAAATTTGGCTCCTTTTTGCTATTGCTTTTTGGGGTTTGCTCAAATCAAAAGGCAAACAATCCCAGAAAAGGGAAAAACTGGTCTGCAAACTTCAGCTACAAAGGTAACTGGAGCAAAAAGCTCAGCAATCGGGTGTTAGAAAAAGTGGCCTTAAATTTCTCATAGATTCTTTGAAAGTAAATATGGCCAGATTTTAGAATGAAGAGAGGTGAGACTATCTCTAAAACCTTTTCTAGTTTCCAAACCTGGGTATGATTTTTGTATCTTGGGAATGGTTTCAGTTACATTACAATTATTTGAGTGTTATCCTGTTGGTTTATGAAAAATATTTTTGTGAATTGTTTTTCAGTCACAGATCTGAGATCTGATGAATAAAATGCTCTCATTTGACATCTCAGAGCCGTGAAAGACCAAGAGGTTTGGCAACAGGAACATAAAGGGTTAAAATATATTTCAAAACAACTCCTCTAATTATTAATTGTACTCAGTTGTTTAATATTTTCAGTGCCAACTGAATTTAGCAAAGGGAATGACAGATGCATATTAAAATGCATGCAAATACTACACACAAGCCACATTTTAATATATTGTTTTGCATTCATAATTTTAGTCTTGTGATTTGTATTTTCATTTGCTTGGGAACAAAGACTTTCTTCTTTCCTCACTTGGAAAACAAGGCAAGACTTGTTTCTGCCAGCATCCTAATAGTATTCCTGAAAAAACAACAAACTTAATGGTTCAGGAACTGCTCTGCACCACCTGCTTATAGGCTCCTTAAATAGGGACTGTATTTACAATGCACTGAAAAGGTGAAAATATGCAATCAATCAGTTGTTTTGTTGAGCAGTGGTGGGCAATCATATTTTTGTTGTTGTATTAAAACCGAACAGACTGCTTTTTCCAAAAGATTAAGCTGTACAATCACTTTTCAGATAGAGGGTGTGGCCAAGTGCCCAGTATACATTCACGGGACCCGACTCCCTTTTACTACAGGGTCGTAGACAGAGCTATTTCTTAGCCTCTCCTGCAATTAGGTGATTCCCAGCCAGCGGAATGTGGGCCAAGATACTGTATACAATGCCCCAGTCTGTTCATCAGACTCAGACTCGATCGGGCAATTCCCCTGCCCTAGTGCTCTTCACTTGCTCCTGACCTCCTGGCAAGATGCAGGAGATCAGGTGGAGAATATGCCAAGAGCAACACGGGGAGTCTGAATGGAAGGGTTTGGATGCTGGAATAAGACCACACGGAGCAGACTCTCTGCACCTTGCATCGCCCCTGACCAGTGAGTCACTACGACACATGTCCTTTGTGTGCTGGCTATCTCCAGTGGTCCTGTCTCCTGGGGGTCATGCCATTGTCAACAGGGATGGCCTGTGGGACCAAAAGCAGGTATATATGTGTATGTTACTTCTGAGACTAGGTTATAAAAGACTGTAGTTTCTGTCTTGGGTGCTTTCTCATCTTTGTCTTCTCAAATCGCTCCCTCTGTGGGAAGCCAGTGGCCATTTCTTGAGGTCACTAGGGCAGCCTGTGGAGATGCCCAGATGGCGAGGAATGGAGGCCTCTCTCCAGCAGGCGGGAGGTGCTGATGTCTGCCAAGAGTCAGGTGGGCAAGCTTGGGAATGCTCCAGCCCCAGGTGCCCTCTGGGCTTACCACAGGTCCAGCAGATTGTTTGAATACAGCTTTACTGAGAGACACCAAGCAAGAGTTCCCCAGCTAAGCTGTTTCTGGATTCTTGACTCTCAGAAATGGAATGAGACAATAAATGTTTGTTGGTTAAAATTGCTTTGTTTAAAACTGCTAAGTGTGCTAAGTGTGTTTGGTGGAGGACTATGAGGTGCCTGGGTGGTGGGTGTGGTGTGGTAACATACCTGAAGAGGTGGGATCCTATCTTCTTCCCTCCTTTTCTTTCTTTCATTGAGGTAAGATTGTTTCATAGCATTGTATAGGATTTAGGGAGCTAGGTTCACACCTCCTCAGTTATATATCACCAACCACACCTACCACCAAAGCACCCCTATTCCTTTACACAGACCATTGGGCCTCCTTCCCAAGTGGTTCCCCTCTGCAGAGACTCTATATTTCTGAATCATTTCTAAATAACTGCAGTGTTGTAGACCAATGTTACTTTATCAACAAGAAATTATAAAGATATAAACATGATTGTACACATGAAAATAAAATAAAACTGCTAAACTCCATAGCAATAGATAACTAATACAATGCCAATATGAAATAAGAATTGTTTTAAACCATTGAAAGACTGGAGCTGTTTGTTATAGCACTTAAGTGCTGACTAATACAGAGGGGCAGTGCTTGCAGTGATCGTGTCTATGTGTGAACAGTATTGAAAGATTTCTAAGGGCAAAAACTCTGACTTGTTTTTTTGTGAGAAATCGGTACTTAACATAGTGCCTGGATAAGGCAAATAATGAATGTGGCTTTCAATAGGTTGCATAGTATGGTTCTGTATATGGTTTGTACAAAATCAACACTGTGAGAGCAGCTATCATTAATATCCCAGCTGGGAGCAACTGCACGTTAGAGTCAGTAAAATTCTGGGATTGTATTCCTATCAAATGCATAGATTGTATTGATAGTCTGCCAAATGGGAATTCATGCAAAGAAGAGAAAAATCTCAGTTATCTAGATATATTTGTGTTTCCAGACAACCATGCTTATGTTTGCATAGCAGGTGCTGTTCTTATGATTATACATGTTAATCTATTTAATCCTCATAACAACCTGATATAAAGAGCATGATATGGCACTTCTCACTTCACTGATGAGGAAATAGGCTCAGTATAGTTCAGCAGCTTGTCCCAGGCGACAAAGCAATTGTGGCAGAGCCCAGGCTTGATCTTTGGACTATAAACTTCAAGGATTATGACGTTACCTATTATACTATATTGCTCCCTCAATCTAATTCTTTTTTTTTTTTAAGATTTATTTATTTATGCATACAAGAACTGGGGTGTAGGCCAGAGGTGCACTGGGGTGAAAGGATTCACCAGAGACAGAGTGGGGAGCAGAAAAGATGGATCTACTGAAATACACTGCTGAGGGGAGCAACAGGTGAGACAGGAGAGGTCTGCTGCGCCAGGTGGGTTACCTCCCTGGCCAGGGATCAAACTCATGCTGCAGTGGCTGTGGATAGCTTCCTAGTGCTGAGACTTAATCCCCTGCACCACGAGGGAGGCCTCCCTCAATCTAATTCTAAGAGAGAGTCCAGGGCTGTGAAGTGCAAGAAGAGGCCTCTAAATCAGTGGGGGTAGATTAACAGATGTCCCTATAAGAGAATAATCAAAACATACGTAATTCATGTTAAGAAGGGCTGTGATCAATGTTGACAAAATTTTAAAGGACATGATTTTATGGACACCCAAATTGATACAGGGGCGGGGCTTCCCTTGAACGTTGTCAGAGATCCTTTAGGAGAACTTGAATGAAATCTACTTTTAGATGATTGGCTCTAAACCCCTGGCCTCAGCTGCATAGAGATGAGGTTCACCACCCTAGAAGCTGTGATGGGGAGCAAAAGAATGTGCCAAAGCACAGCTTCCATGGGAGCTGCCAAATGGGGAATGGGGAGACCCAGCAGAGGGGAGGCTTGGCCTTCCTGCTTATTGGTAAAAACAGTCACAATTAAAAACATTCACAAAAATTCCTTCCAACACTTGCAAATCAGCCCTAGCCTCAAAGAAATCAGGAATGCACAAGAGAAGCACCAAGAACAAATCCCTGTGTCTGCCTCTACTGCAGACCCTAGTTTTGCTTGTTTTTCAGGGAACATGTGTGGGGTGAGAACTCTAGGTAAGTCTTTGTTGCAGGCAGCTCCTGGGGTTGCCTTTGCCCAGCCTTGTGGGGAGCAGTGGAAGTTGCTGTTTACAAGGAACATTGCCTAGGTATTTACCCAAAGGACACAGAAACATCAATTCCAAAGAACACCTGCACCCCTATGTTTATAGCAGCACTGTTTACAATAGCTAAGCTTTGGAAACAACCCAAATGCCCAAAAATAGATGACTGGATCAAGAAGATGTGGTACATATACACCATGGAATATTACTCAGCAATCAAAAAAGATAAACTCATGCAATTTGCAGCAACATGGATGGCGCTGGAAGGGATCATGCTAGCGAAATAAGCCAGAAAGAAAAAGAAAAATACCGGATGGTCTCACTCATAGCAGGAATCTAGAAAACTTAAATAAGGGACCAGGAAAATGAATAACTATAAGAAAGTGAAAATCAAAATCAACAAAAAACTATGAACCAGAGACACTTTTTGGGGGGTGGGGGGCGGGAGGGGAGGGATTGGGGTCAGAATGGGGGGGCTGCAATTGTATGGGGGATATAAAAATAAAATTTATTATTTAAAAAAAATAAAGTTTTGAATGAAAATCAAAAAAAAAAAAAAAACAACAAGGAACATTGCCAATGGGCTAATGAGAATTTTTCATGACTTTTGCATGTTTATAGAACTGAAGGCTTTTGAAACCCACTTTCAAGACTGACATACAGTTTTGGATACCAGGGTAACATCATATAGAAAGAAGTGACCAACAGCCAACAGGAAGAAAAACAAAACAAAACAAAAACAAAAAAAAACAAAAAAAACCACCTCACTTATTCTGATTTTTTTTATGAATTTTAGTTGCCAAAATATGTTCCTCTCAATATTAGGTAGTAAGGCAGATTTTTAATCTCTAACAGTTGTTGCCAGAGTGTGGTTTTAAATTTATCATTTACTTCATGGGGCAATGGGTTTGGTAAAGAAATGAATGATGCATTAACCTTCTGCAAGGAGAATATTAAAGTTGTGTAGGATAATATACCATTTTAAAAAAATGTGAAAGAACTGTTTACATAAAAAGAAATTGATATGTCCATTATAAATGACTCTAAATAATTTATTTGAGTAGACCCTCAAGGATCTAACAGGAGCTAAGTTTGAATTCTACTTGAAAATAAGACTGAATACTGTATAATGGTCCACAATTCAGAATATTCATGTATTTGTTTCTTCCGCTCATTTCAAATTGACAAAGTCTTGCTAGAGAAGTAAAGAGCCTGCATCTTACTGCTTTCCAGCTGTGACTCACATCAATTAGAATTAATTCATCACTTTTAGGTTTTCCCATTATAAAAAATGATAATTTTTGAAAAAGCAGCCAATAAATAGCATTGTCTAAATGAATTCAGGGTCCTCTAACACATAGATCACTGACATGCCTTATTCAAGGTCACCACCTATACAAAGGGACAGCTTGATAAGATTTTAGTTCTCCTTCTATATTTACCCCACTGTCACTGACATTCAACCTGAACCTTTAAATATTCCCCAGAGATTAGAAATTTTGACTTGGAAGAAGATATGAGGCAGAAGTAAGAGCAGAAACCAGTGAATGAATGGAGGCAGGGTACCTATGGGAGAGACTCCAAGTGAAACTTCTGGAAGATTGGCTTCTCTGTAATTCCTGCTCTACCTGTGGCTGGTGGTTCAATTTCCTTTAAGTTAATATCTTTACAACCAAAGAATACTTTGAGTATGCATCTCAACACCAAACCTATTATTTTTACACTTAATGATATTAACAGAGAAGAGCCCTATTGCTCCCTGCCTCCTATCTGGTCTCCTATTCCATACCAAACAGCCCCTGAGTAATCTATCTAAAAGGCAATTTTGATCACTTTCTTCCTCTACTACAAAATGGCTTCTCACCAACAATTTCTCAATCCTACGAGGGCTTTCAAGATCCACCAGCTTATCTTCCCAGCATTTTATTTGTTATTCTCCCTCTCAGCTCTGCATTCACTGGGCATGTAAACAGATGTACTTTCCATGTTGATATCTTTTTTTGGTTTTTTTTTAAAGATTTATTTATTTATTCATGCAAGAACTGGGGTATAGACCAGATGCACGGGAGGGTGAGAGGATTCACCAGAGACAGAGTGGGGAACAGAACAGGCAGATGGATGAAACACACTGCTGAAGGGAGCAGCGGGCGAGACAGGAGAGGTCTGCCACGCCATGTGGGACCCTCACGGGCCGGCCAGGATCGAACCAGCACTGCAGAGGCTGCAGACAGCCTCACAGTGCTCACCCTCCTGCACCACAAGGGAGACCCTCCATGTTGATATCTTTTACCTACACTCTTCTCTGCCTGGGATTCTCTCTTCCCCTTATTGCACCTCCCAAGGTTTTGTCTGCGTGATGAAACCCTGAGTCACTCTATCCCACCTCTGAGCCTCCACTAGGACATGCAGCTTTTATCATGGAACTGTTTATACTACTTCTCTGTCTTTCTGTTGTTTCTCCAAGGATGGCCTGAAGAACAATGGCTTCAAAAAATCTGCCTGTGAAAAGTGGAGATACCTTGTTCCTTAGTTTCATAGAGTAGAGATAGAGAACTACACGACTGGACATTAAACTCCTCAAGGGCAGACACTGTCTATGAGACATGATGGGTAATAAATGAATAAAAACAATGAACTTGCTTTTGATTCACAGGGTGAGCTCCCGAAGCTGCTACTAAATGTGGCACGTATGATGGTAGCTCAGGATCTAGTCACTTTGGTTCCACATCTTCTCTATCCCAGATCCTAGCCAAAAGCCCTGGGGCATGATCGCTAAATAAATGCTTTTTCATGGACTGAAAGAAACTATGGTCTACAAAAGCTCTGAGTGCTGTGCAGCCTGGCAGAGATGCAGCCATAAAGCATCAACAAGATTAGCACAAGGCCTGTTCAGTTCCTCAGGAGGAGGCTCTAAGTAAGAGCAAGAGCCTAGTTGGCAATGCTCTGATGTTCCTTTGTAGAAATCCTTGATGTGGGCTGTGAAATGTCAAATCCAGATTTGATTAAGCCCAACTCCAAATCCCCAAGGCAAGTGTGTATCCACGGTCTTAATGTAATTATTGGAGCCACCTCCGTCTGTTACTTTCAAAAAGGCTGAGCTAGCACCCCATCCACTGATACCAACTCCTACAAAATGAAGCCTGCAATTAATTCAGCACGTCCCAGGGGGATAATGCCTAAAAAGCTTGCTGGCTCCTTTACGAAAATTGAAGTATTAAATTAAACAACAACAAAAAATTCCTTCTGATCTGCTGAAAAACCAAGAGAGAGGGTGGATCCCAAAGGCTACAGTAGAAATCAGAGTTTTGTTCCGTTTGCTTAGAGCAGAGTCTGTTGTCATTTGGAACTTTCCACTTCCTTCTTCTAATGATAACCTATCAATTTTCAGTTAACCCATTCTTTGAATTTTTAGAGGCAACAGCAGATAAACAATATGAGCTGTTAGAAGGGTAGTGGACTTGTAGTTGGATGATTCAGTATATACTAGTGGAAACTTGGCTGCCCTGCTTATACGCACTTGAAGGATGGGCCAAAAAAGTCAGACCAGAACTGAGTCCCAAACCAAAGCAGGCACATGGGGATCTATCAAATTAAACCCAAATGCCACAGCTTCATTGGAGCAGACCAGATTTCACCCCTGCATTCTCAGAGGGAAGAGGGGTGGGGGGCATCTACTTCCAAGCTCAACCACAAACCAGAACTCCACTTTGTTCTGTGAAATTCAGAACACATTTGTTATTTTTTTTTTTTCTTCTTCTTCTTCAAAATTTACTCCTACCCTGACTTAGGATCTGGCTGGAACTAAAATCCTAAGAGCCAAAGACACCAGGGGGAAAGTCGCCTTATTGAGAAATCCAATCTGAGGAAAAGCAAGACAGATCAGCCATCTTTTGACCTTAACCAGTGGTGAAGCCCAAGTGCTCGCCATGGTTTAGAGAATTTGGAAAAGGTCTATGGAACTGTCAAACCACTGAAAATTTAAAGTTTTGCTTGTCACCCTACATGGAAATGATTCAGAAATTTCCCAAATTCCAGAACCTGTCTAAAGACAGACCAGTAAGTCTGAGAAGACTTAACTCTCTGGGTGACCCACAACCAACCTTGTGTTTTTGGGACTCTTGAGATCAGCCCAAGCCAGACATTGATTTAGGCTGTTATGGATTCTGTTGAATCAGTTTGAACCAGACTCACCACAAGAAAAAGACAATTTCCACATCAACATCTAAAATAAGAGGGTGGGGAAGCAAATGGCTTTTCACCATTTTTTTTCATTCTTAAATCAAGAGTTAATGCCAGACATGGCAGTGACACAAAGACTAGAGGAATGACTGGTTTAAATATTAAGCACTCTTTTATGCACAAATTACATTAGACATAGTTCCTGCCTTTCAGGGCCTCCCTTGCCAAGAAGCATCCACTGTCTCACACTCTTGGCTTACATTCGACATCCAAACTCATATAAATCCCTTTTGTCTTGCCCTCACCTATTCTTCCATCTTCACATCATCTCTGCTTTCTACCTTTTAGATCAAGGGTTGCCAAACATTTTCCATAAAAATCAATAAAATACATATTTTAGGTTTGCAGGTCATATGGTTTCTGTCACAACTTTTCAACTCTGTAGAATAAGATCAGTTATAAACAATGTGTAAATTGAATGAACAGGAGCTATATTTCAACAAAACTTTACTAACCAAAAAAAGTGGTAGGTTCATTTTGACCCCTGCGCTGTAGTTTGCTAACCCATGTTTTAGATGGACCAGATTTACTCCTTTGGAGGTGCTGGTTTCTTCTGCCTATATGCCTTTGTTCTTTTTCCCTAGCTCAAAGAAATTAATTCATTATTTACTGGAGGCTATTTTGTGCCAGATACTATCTAGGAGCTAGAGAAGCAACAGTGAAAAAAACAGATTTTTTTTTTTTTTTTTTTTGCTGTAATAGAATTTAGATTCTAGTGGATACAGACAGTAAACAAGTAACAAAAGTATACATGCTTGGTAGAAATTGGGTGAAAGAAAATAAGGCAGGGGAAGGAGTGGGGACATTATTTTGAATACAGTGATTAAGGAAGATCATTTTGCTGAGGTGCTATGGCAGTGGAGAGGAAAATAATCTATGCGGATATGGGGATAAAGAAAGGATTCCAGACAGAGGAAATAGATAGTGCAAAGTTCCCTCTTGGATGAGAGAGGTAGCTGTGTGTAAGGACTCTGGTTTTTATTCTGAATAAGTCTGGAAGCCATTGAAAGGTAGAGAACAGAAAAGATATGATCAGCTTTACATTTTCCTGGGTCTCTTTGTAGCATAGAATTTAGGTAGGCAATAATGAAAGCAAGAATGATAAGACACTATCGCAAGAATCCAGGTGACAAATGTTGTTTAGCATGATGCAGCTGGAGATGTTGTGAGTGGTCATTTTGAACAGTCAAAGATCATACCAAGAATTTTGACCTGAGAAACTAGAAGGATGAATTTCCTATTTATGGAAAAAAACTATGTAAGAGAAGATTGCATGGCAATAGTCAAGATTATTTTTATCATGTTATGGTTTAAATGCCTGTTGAACCTCTAAGTAGAAATGTTAAATAGGCTATTATATAAATGCTTTGGGGTTCAGTGGGAAGACCATGAATAAAAGGAGGTACTTAGGTATTACCTATAGTAGGTGCTATTTCAAACCCTGAAATGAGATTAAACCACTTAGGAAAAAATAAGAAGATAACAGAGGTAAGGGACAGAATTCTAGAGTATTCCAAAATTCAGGGGTTGGAAAGAACAGTAACAAAGGAGGAGCTGACTAGTGAGAGAGGAAGTGGAGTAAGAGTGACCTCCCAGGAGCCAAGTGAAGAAAGTCCTTCTGGAAGGAGGAAATGAACAATGTGTGAAATATTGCTAACATATTGAGCAAGATGGGAACTGAGACATGACTCAGATTTAGCAATGGGATTCATTGTTGATTTTGACAAGACCAGTATGAAGAAGGATGAGGATGAAAACTTGCATGGAGTGACTACAACAGAAAATGAGAGAGGACCAGATAGCATCTTGCTTCCCCTGGGATACTACAGTGCTTTATACCCTCATAACATCTTTCACAGTTATGATTATTGGCTTATATTTCTAATGCTTCAGTCATCTGTGAGGAATTTGAGTGCTGAACCATGTTCTATTCATCATCTTCTATACAACACTGGGCACATAGTAGGTATTCACTGAATGTTGATCAGATAAACATGAAAATGCAATCTAAGGAGCATTTCACATAAATGAATAGGAGTGCTCTTTAGACCAGAGAAAGCAATACTAGGAAGCAGCATTTATAAAGACGGGAGATTAGGTAATGCATGTTGTTATACATTGTTGTTACATGATAGATTTTTCTGTTTATGCCCTGAAATCTTTATTCTCATCATCATATTTTCTCTATAGTAAAGGTGAGATCACTCAGTAGAAGTGGTATGATTTTTCTAAAGAAGATAGTGAAGATTGGGAGGAGTTGAGAAATTTTCCTTCATTTGTAGGTAAGTGTAGATCGTGTGTGTTTGATATGAGATTGCATAAAATGTGTATCTCTGCTTCCTTTTAGATTTTCAAAGTCACCAATTCACTATTATTGTAAGAAGCCTCCCAAAATTCTATTTCCCATTCTTTTTTTTAGGATTGCATTTGAAACAATGAGAATTACCACTATAATGAGTTACTTTAGGGTCTGAATAACATTGAGTTAATTCTCTCTTTGTTGGAATTATTATTGGAGCATTCAGTCCTCAGAGCCATGACTATAAAGGTCCAGAAGCTCGAATTATTACATGATGATTTAAGTGACTTTCTGATTTTGGTGCTTAATAAAATTAACACTGAAGTCTGAAACACTATATCCAGAAGTCAAATGGTGATTTTCCAAGAGTCCATTTAAAAAAAGTATTTGTATTTCAGAAGACAAAATGTTGCAATTCTTCTATATCCGCATGATGTAAGGGTTTGTTAGGTTAATTATTACAAATTAGTGATCCAGTTATATTTTATTTATTCAAAATGGGGAGACATTTTTATAAGTGTTGGGTGAGTCATTTCATAAGACCAAAGCCAAGCAAAATTAGAGCAGTCCTTGATTAAAGATATTTTTATGGCAACAAGAAGGTCTCTTTCTGGGCATTGGATACACAGGTGTGGTCAAATGTTGGCATGGAAAGTAAGAAGTCATGAATTCTAAGGCAATGACTCTTAATGTCTCAAATATGTAATGCCAAAGACACATCTAGACACATTTGCTATAAGAAGTCAAAAGCCTGCAACAGAGGAAATTAAGCAGCATTTGTTGAAATTTTTCTCCACTTTATAGTCTACTTCATGATGATCTCAAAGACCCAAATATCTGTTCTTTATATAGTTTTTTTTCTATATTATTAAAAAAACCTTCTAAAAAACTGTCCTTTTGAATTACTCTTTTGTGGCTATAAAGCTTATTTTGTGGGTTGTGGATTTTATAGGTTGCAGTGCTGTTTAAACACCATAGGTACTTAAGGCACCATGAAAAGCCCTTAAGCTGTGGGAAATTCAAAAATGTCTTAGTGCCAGGGTCTCAAATGTGAATGATCTTTTCGACACAAACTTCAAAGTTAAAATGAAATCACATTTCTCACAGGCCCCTGAGAGTCCACTGACCAGTAACCATGCTCTCCCATGACTTACCACACTGCTCTGAGGGATTTAATCTGACTAGTCAGCTTCTCTCAGCTGTAGCATTCTGGACCCTTCACTCTGGAAAATATCAAGAAGCTGCAATCACCATTGGCTTGTGAACACAGAAAATAATCACCTTCTGCAGGTCACAGAACAGTTTCCTGGTGCTCTTGGTGTCGGGATAACGGACTCTTTAATCAGCAGGCTTTGGTCTAAAGAGAGTATTGACAAAGTAATCCTACGGCAAGTATACATTTTCATGATAAATTTTGATAAACTAATACAAATCAATGGAGATTGTAAATTGATAGCTAATAATTATGACAATATTGATACTTATTTTAGAATTTGAAAAATACCTAAAATATGGTATTGGCATGCAGTGGAGAATGTGCAGACAAGATGAGAAGGCTTCTGTATATTCTCATTTTTGTACTTATGGAAGGGTCAAGAGAAAGTTGATGAAGCTTATTAGAAGATTGGAATTTTATGCCTTCTCTACTAAAAGAGAGAAGTCAGTATCTTCTTGGAATTAATAATGAGCACTAATTGATAAATACGGTTTTCAGCTCAGAGAGTCTTCAGCAAGTAGAGATAGGTAGAGTTTGCATCCAGTACTGATTTTTAAACATGACATTGGCTGTTAAGCATTTTACGACACAGGCAATCAGAGAGTATGTCCTTTTGTATTAAATTAGCTCTCTGAGCTGTGTGGAGATTTCTGGACCTACTAAACATAGAGCTTCCATATGATCCAGCAATTTCACTCCTAGGTATTTACCCAAAGGACACAGAAACATCAGTTCCAAAGAGCACCTGCACCCCTATGTTTATAGCAGCGCTATTTACAATAGCTAAGCTTTGGAAACAACCCAAATGCCCAAAAATAGATGACTGGATCAAGAAGATGTGGTACATATACACCATGGAATATTACTCAGCAATCAAAAAAGATAAACACATGCAATTTGCAGCAACATGGATGGCGCTGGAAGGGACCATGCTCAGCGAAATAAGCCAGAAAGAAAAAGAAAAATACCGATGGTCTCACTCATAGCAGGAATCTAGAAAACTTAAATAAGGGACCAGGAAAATGAATAACTATAAGAAAGTGAAAATCAAAATCAACAAAAAACTATGAACCAGAGACACTTTATGGGGGATGGGGTCTGGGGAGGGGAGGGATTGGGATCAAAATAAGGGGGTTGCAATTGTATGGGGAATATAAAAATAAAATTTATTAAAAAAAAAATAAAGATAGTAGCTGAAGGCCAAAAAAAAAAAAAATTAGCTTTCTGCAAACCAGGGTGTTCACTACACAGCTGTATTCTGGGTGTAAGCAAGTCTCAAGGACCCTCTTCCATTCTCCTCCCCATCACCCACATGTTATACACACATAGTGTTATAGGACAGGGAGAGGGGCAGCCCAAGCCCCGCAAACCTGCCTATTCTAAATGGGTTCTGCCATCCGCCGCATCAACACAAAACATATGAGACTTTAATGGGAAGGAACTTTAATAAAACTAGGAAACAATACAGGTAAGGCAAAGAGTCTAGTTTCTAAATGAAGCACCCAAAGTTACCCGTCCCCTCGTGAGTAAAAGTCCATCCATATGGGATTGGCCCAGAACAAGGCCCCAAAGCCTGCCACAAGTCTAAAGCATCTTCCTGTGGGGACCCACAGAAAAGGGTCAGAAACAACCAGACAAGCCCGGAAGGAAAAGAGCAAAATCAACATCAAGATAAAAGCTGCCATGGTCACCTCCCCATGGGTCTCACCCACGTCTGTGTCACCCCGTCCACAACCCAAAGACAAGCGCAGATTCTTCACGTGTCTCTAGGCTCCATGCGCCTCCTCCAGGTCTCCTGGCTCCATCCTGCTTCCTTCCTTCCTCAGTCTCTTCTGCAGCTTCTCCTCTTCCTGCTCAGCTCCACCCTTCCTTGGGTGGGGCAGGGAACCTGGAACCTCCCCCTTTCCTGGGGACCACCCTGTTACAATAGGAATATATTCATTTCTTTTCCATTCTCTCCTTGCTCTTTAAAACTGCTTATCCCGCTCTCTCCAACAATTTTCAAGGGGCCATGTTTTTGAAAGGTAATTTATTTCAGTATTTAATGTAATGACTTGGATTAAAGAGATCTGGATTTGCACCTGTAACATTTACTAAATGTGGCCCTTTGGGCAAATTATTCAACTCAACCCCAAGCTTCAGATTTTTGATCTGTAAAATGGGGCTATTGGTAACTACTTTAGGATTACTGTGGTGACTGGTCAAGAAAATACAATTAAAAGGCTGAGGAGAGGACACCATGCATAAGTCATAGCTACTATTTTATGGAAAAAATGACAAAAATGACTTGTAAAAAACATAGGAAACATTATAATTCTTGCACAGACATATTTTAAGGTCCTAATGGGCCCACGAATATACTGCAAAATTAGTTCAAGATGACATTAATAGAAATGAAATGCAGACCTTGGTCACTCAACTCCAGGCAAGCTTCATTTAGTACAAATACAAAAAAGACCACAATAGGAAAAAAAAATTAGAAAGCTGCTCACTTGACATTTAAAAATTGTATATATTTCTATTCTTTACTAGGTCCAAGAAAGTATATTAGAAACTGTATCTAGCCTAATAAGCTGAGACTGTGTAGTAGGGTCAATTTAGGTGATAAAATAACACAAAGAGTAGGCCCTCATCTAAATCTGGTGCTTTACAATAGATGAAAAAGCAAAGAGAGAGTTAATCAGCTTACATGGGTTGGGTTTCTCTTCCTTACTCTCAGTAGAAGGATTCTTGCTTTATTCTGGCTATTTCCTGAGGAGAGCCCTCCTCTTTCCCTCAAGTATTCGGGCTAATTACAACTGGTGAGGTAGTTTCCAGGCTGAATAAGAAATCAAAAGGGAAGAGAGGCAAAGTGGTGTGGATTTCAGAGAAAAAATAACTTAAGAAAAAAGTATGTTCTCAGAGGGGGGAAAATTAGAGAATCGGGTCACTGAGTTGGAGCCAGGAAAAATCCACATGAGTGGAAATTGGAGCGATGAAAGTATTTCATATTAACACATCCAAAGGCTGAATGTGCCTGGCCCAGAGTATGCTCTCCCCCTCCAGGAAAGTGGCTGGGGGCTGAAAGACCTCTAGGCTTTTCTGTGTCATATTCATTGACTAATCAGTGCTATTCAGCCAGCTGCACACGTGGTCTTCTATGAGGTACCCTGGAAAATGCAGGGACCACATAGAGCAGATTATAAGCAAAACCACTGGGGACTCTTATTTCAGCTTCTGAAATATGAAGCTTCAAAAGCAGACATGTCTCCAATGAAAACCAGCACTTTCTTTTTCTCTCTTTCTTTCATTTTTTTTTCCTATAGTTTTGGATTCAAGCACTTGACAATTATATATCAATAGAAACAGAATGCATTTTGCCTAGAGCAAAGATATAAATGGTTGGAAGGGCAGGCAAAGTGTCATATGTCAGTAGACATTAGCTGAGGTTAAACTCTGCTGATGTGACTAGAATATTGACATGTAGGTTAGAGTCAATATCTTGGAATTGGTGGTGTGACTTGGCATACATATTTCCTTAATGACTTTCCAGTGTCATACAAAAATATCTAATAGCACTACTCTACACCTCCTAGTATCTTAAAACTCCTCTCTCTCATGTTTTCACCAACACTCAAATCTTTTTGTTATCCAAATTTCAGTGGAAAATGGGACATGAGGCATACAATACAATTTGAAAATCTTGGGGAAAAATCATGATTTTTCTTTGATTGTACGGCTCATTATGTTGCAGTGGAGATGATACCAGGTCTGAAGTGGGGGGTGAGGGCCTAATAGACTCACCAATAAACACATAGCAACATTAGCTCAAGATGACACTAGCTGGAGTGAAATACAGACGTTTGGCATCCAACTCCAGGCAAGTTTCATTTAGTACAAACATAGAAAAGATGGAGATAAATAAAAAATATTATATTGCTCAGAAAAAAAACCAAGAGGACTGTTCTTTCATTTGCCATTTACTCATATATCACTGACTGATCTGTTCTTCTTTATTTCCCCTTCTGTAGTTGCGGACCTAACATCGAATGTTGTAAGTGACTCAGGAGGAGTCTTTTTTTTAAAGATTTATTTATGCATACAAGAACTGGGGTGTAGGCCAGAGGTGTGGGGGGTGAGAGGATTCACCAGAGACAGAGTGGGGAGCAGAACAGGCTAATCTGAAATTCACTGCGAGGGGAGTAGCAGGCGAGGCAGGAGAGATCATCTGTGCCATGAGGGTCAGCTCCCTGGCCAGGGAATCGAACTCATGCTGCAGTGGCTGCCCATAGCTTGATAGTGCTGAGACTTAACCCCTTGTGCTACCAGGGAGACCCGCAGGAGGAGTCTTTGTGTTATTTTAAAGAACTGGCTAATCCAAGATATTAATGACTTGCTAAAGTATTATTCCGATGTTTCAGCTCTCTTTGTCTTTCTAACTCAGTGCATAGCATTTATAATTATTACTGGGCCAGTGGGTTCTACCTGTGTTCTGCCTGAAAGTCTAACAGACAGCTTCTAATGTACCAATCTCTGGGTTAAGTCCCTGACTAAATGAATCATATCTGGAATTGGGGCCAAGAGCTAACCAGTACCCTTTAATTTAGAAATTACAAAACTCTGTCCTATTTAGTATGTTTTAGTTACCTTTTGCTGTGTAACAAACTCTCCTGATGCCTAATAGTTTAAAACAGCAAGTTGCTATTTTTGATGATTCTGTGGGTCAGGATTTGGGTAGGGGTTCGCTGGCTAACTCCTCAGTTCTACCTATTGTCACCTACAGTCACTCAGCTGCATTCAGGAGACATGAAGGTCCAATAAAACTTTACTCACTTAACTAGCATCTCAGTGATCTTTTAGGTGGTGTCTCGCTCTCCCCACATAACCAGCTTGGGCTTCATTACAGCATGGTGGTCTCAGTTTAGTCAGACCTTTTAGATGGCAGTTCACTTCCAAAGGAGTTGAAGAAGTTACAGTCTCAGGGTCAAGCTATCACCAGTCACTGTAGCATGAGTTAGATCCCTGGCCTGGGAGCTGACCCACATGACGCAGCAGACCTCTCCTGTCTTGCCTGCTGCTCCCCTCAGCAGTGTATTTTAGTCAGTCTGCCTGTTCTACTCCCCACTCTGTCTCTGGTGAATTCTCTCAGCCCCCGCACCTCTGGCCTATACCCCAGTTCTCGTATGCATAAATAAAAATAAATCTTCAAAAAAGAGAGAGAAAGAAAATATTGCTATTATAACTCCTCTCAAGGTGTAGCTTTAGAAGTCTCAAATGACTGCTTCCAAGTTTTATTTATTGCAGCAAGTTACAAGTCAGATTCAAGGGCAGGGGAATGAACTCTACTTGTTGATGTAAGGAGAACCACAAATGTACAGGGACTGAGACGGTGCCCACAGTCATATTTTAGGACCATAGATCACATATCACCCATTCCAGATCCTAAACTCATGGCAGATATTTCTAATTCATCATTGCAGTCACTCCCACTGGCTCTGGGTATAGTCTCAGACTAGTTCTCAACACAGCACCTAGATTGGAGTAGTCATACAAGTTGATTTGTATTGACGAACCTGCTTTATTGGAGAGAGATGTAAGCAGAGGTATTGGAGTTTTCTTGGAAGACTAAGAAAGTACCAGTAACCTCCTGACCTTGCCTGGGGGAAAAGCCAGGCTCAAGAGTTCTCACAATGATCCTGTGAAGTAGAAATTGCAGATTTTGTTATTCTTTTCTAGTTTATTAATGGAGAAACACAAGCACTATTTTAAGTGCTGCAGAGGTTTTAAAATGTACACACTGCTGCACTTCTTGGTATCATTTTCCAGAAGAAGAAAGGTATTTAAACAACTAATTATAATAATAGAATGAAATGGTATCATAGAACAAAAATGATCCTAAAGCTAAAGGCAGGAAAAATAACTTCTTAGAGGGATCTAGACAGATGTCATGCAGGAAAAGGATGATAGTTTCTCAGGAGAAAAATTTAGAGATCAGAGAATTAAAGAGAAATAATTGGGAAAATATAAGTAATAAAATACATTTTTGTAAAAGCATAACTCTTTAAGATCATACTATTAAAAAAAGATGTCATTTCATGCCATCATATAATATCCTTGAAAAATTATACCAAAACAAACCCGAGTTGATTTGTCCATTGTTAATTCTAAGAATTCTCACATCTACCCCCTAAAACATAACATTTACAGGATTATAAACTAAGATCACTCAATACATATAATAAAAAAGAATTGCCACAAAATTATGCATCCATAATTTTTAAATGCATATTTTACTGAAATTGGTTTCATAATTTCATTTTCCTTTTTTAAAATGGACATCCAATGAAATCCATTTTTTTTCACTGCTTGTTTAACCCTGTTTTTTAGTCAATTTATAAGTGGCATTTTTCTGTTACCAGCTATTTTGGGGTTATAACATTAATGCATTAAAAGTGTCTATCAGAGAATGAGAACTTTATAAGTGTTAAACATTTAATACTTTTAGTAATCTTTCTATTTTATACAGTTTTAGAGTTATAGAAAAATTAGGAAGCATTGTGAAGTCCCTATAGACCCCATTTAGCATCTTACATTTTCATGGTACATTGCAAGGTCTTTGTGTTATGACTAATGGGCCGATGTTGATACATTATTATCTAAGGTCCACACTTCATTCAAATTTTCCTGGTTTTTACCAGAATAACTTTTTTCTGTTCCTGGATCCCATACAGGTCACCACATCTCATTTAGGACCCTGTCTCCTTAGGTTACTCCTGGCTGTGACATTTTCTCAGACTTTCTTTGATTTTGATGACCTTGGCATATAATTTTTTTTTAAAAAAAAAGATTTATTTATTTATTTATACAAGCACTGGGTACAGTCAGAAATGCGGGAGGGTGAGAGATTTCACCAGAGTCAGAGCGGAGAGCAGAACAGGCAGACTGACGAAGTACACTGCTGAGGGGAGCAGCAGGCAGCAGGAGAGGTCTGCGCGCCATGTGGGACCCTCACCCGGTGGCCTGGGATTGAACTGGCACTGCAGAGGCTGCGGGCAGCCTCGCAACCCAGTGCTCAACCGCTGCACCACTGGGGAGGCCCAACCTTGGCATATTTTGCAGGATGTTTTTAATTTGGGATATATCTATTATTCTTACATTATCACTTGGATTATGTGTTTGCGGAGGCAGATCACAGAGGTGAAATGCCATTCTCATCACTTCCTATCAAAGGCCCATGTTTCAATGGAACTTATTATTGTTGATACAATCTTGGTTGCCCAGCTAAGTTAGCACTTACCAGTTTTTTCCATTAGAAAGTGACCACTTCCCCCCATCTTATCTCCCCCACTCCCACCCCCATCCCCAAACTGAACTCCTTGGAAAAAAGTCATTTAGGGCCCACAATTAGGGTGTAGGGAGGTTGTTCCATTTCCTTGAAGGCTGAATATTTGCATAAATTATTAGGAAATCTTTTGCATGGGAGATTTCTATATTCTCCTTTACCCTCCCATCCACCATTTGTGTTTTTCACTCACTTCTTCATTTATATCAGTATGAACTCATGGTTATTTATTTTATAGATTGAGCTATAATCCAGCACTATATTTTATTGCTCAATTTGTTCTAGTTTTGGTCTTTGGGAGCTCTTTCAATCAACTCTTTTGTTCCTCTGACATACTCGCACTGATGGAGGGTTGTTTATTTTATTGTGGGAGTGTTTATTTTTTTTTTGAGAACTTTTACCTCCCGGCACTACAAAATGCTCCAATTTCAGCTCATATATTTCCCGTCTCAGTCCTAGAATCAGCCATTGCTCTCAGAAACCCTGGCTCCTTTCACTAAAGAATAGTATTTAAAATCAGATCTGGGTGCAGAGTGCTGGCATTGCTATTGTGTGTCATTTCTAGGCCCTGGTGGCTGATAGGGCAAGAATCTCCGTGTGTGCGCACATCTATAAATATTTCTATATGTCACTATGCATATCTATATTAAGCAATGACTTGATATTAATGTTTCAATTCTGATCCATTATCACAGCAATTATTCCTGTCTCCTCACTTACTCCAGTTGCTCCCACTCCAACAGTGAGAAACCCAACTCCAAACACCTGCTATCCATTTATTTGTACCAGTCCTCTGTGTATGTGTGTGTGTGTATAGTATTATGAAAGTTTCTAATCAATACTCAACTCTATCATGTAGAGTACAGTGGTCTTTTCTTTTGCCTTTAATCTTATAGACTCCATTTCCCAAGTTACTTAGGTTGGCATCTTTTCAACCTACCCCTTCAGTGAGATTGTTTCATACCTTTGTAATATAGCTAGATTATTTTCTGATGCTCTTCATTCCACACAACCTCCTAAGTGATCTTTAAAATATTTTTAAGCATAAAGGTTCATGCTCTGTATTGTGAATTTCCATGGGTTTTGACAAGTGCATCATGTCATGTTTCTACTACATTGCTACTTTTGTATTTTGTAAACAAAGATTTATATGTTTACTATGTGGCAGACACTAACTCATTTAACCCTTTTAGCAACCTCATTAGGTATCAGTATCATATGAATCTACTATGGGTAAGAAAATTAAGGACAGAGAGGTTAAATTTCCCTAAAGCCACACAGCTAACTTACATAGAACTGGATTGAGAACCTGGAACATCTTGCTACTGACTCTGCCTCCCTGGTCTCATAATTATTTCTTTATTTTGTGGCTTTATTTTTATGCCTTTCTTCTGTTTTGAATCAGTTTATCATGAATCAGTTTCCCTTTTACCACATACTGAGTTAACTCTCCCTCTCCTAGCCATCTTGTCATTTTTTTTCAGAAATTTGAGTTGTACACACAAGCACTATGCTGAAATCACTTCATAAAAGCTGAAAGTTATTTTGATGCCACGAACACACTGTCATGTGAGCCACAGCAGCTGACAGACCATTTTCTGCTCTGTAACCAAAGGTGCTTAAGTATCACACTTGAGATTTCAAAGGAAAGGCGATCTGAAAAATTAATATCACCCTCCTTCCACTTTTAAATGATTTCCCTTTCCCCGTCATTCTCCAAAAAAAGCACAAAAACAACCTCTCTCACTTTTAGAAATTCTAGAACCCTGTGGAAAAAACAGACACTATTTTGGAGTAATGAATTCTAGTCTCTGTCTCTTCTTTGGGAAATGAGGGTGCATGCACATCTTGGAGATATTTATAAAAGCTTTTAAGGAGACACAAGAGCTGGACTTAAATGATTTCATTTACTCTCAATGTAGAATTAGAGTAAAAATAATAAGGGGAAAGAGCAGACAAATTTATTCAAGCAAGTATCATATGGGTGTTAAGAAAGAAGGTCATCTAATTAACTCCTTCCTGTATATCCTTAGTGAAACAATCGAAATCAATTGCTGCCAGAGAAATCTGGACTCAGAGAGATCAGACAGTTCAAATTTGATATTCATTCAACTTTTAAGATCTCAGAAGGTGATCTTTATTGGAATTCTAAGACATTTAATTTCCCTTGTACTTAAATTCAGGTCCAGGCTGTGAATTTACAATCCCAATTCTTGGATAGTTTCCTAAATTTCTTCAGTGGAAAACAAAGGAAAGGTTGGTAATCCCAATTGAGTAACTACTCAGTACTAGACACACACACACACAAGAAAGGAGCCAGGATCACTACTCAGGGCTTGAGGCTTTAGGCGCCATATGCTTCAAGATCCAGAGCCGGAATTAGGCTGGTGGGAGGCGGGAGTAAGAAGAGGCATGGGAGAGATGGTTGGGGAGGGGGGAAGGGGAGCTGAAAGTGATGAAGTTCAATAGGGGATTGGCAGAACAGGAGAGACCGAAGAGGAACCTCTCTCTGGATGGCTTGGCTTCAAGCCCCAAGTTGGATTCCCAGTTTGTTTGTTTGTTTTTCCATCTGTGAGAGCCAGTTCATGGGCAGTTTCCAACAGCTCAGTAGGCGGTACCTCCATCCATCGGTCCATCGATGACATAATGTTAACCAGAAAGCTGAGGTGTTTCAGGCCTTCTATTTAGCACAGCAGTATTTCCTGTCATTAGTCTGTTTCCTGCAGGCCCTAACTCCTGAGCGGTCTTGGCTTCTCTGCCAAAGGGGCCTAGGATCATCAGGCTCTGATTCTCCAAGTCATTGCCCCTGTTCTACATTCCTGACCTGTGACTATTTGCAGGCACAGGGAGCAGCTTTCTAAAGCCCAGCATAAGCTACTTTAATTTTGTCATTGTCCTATAATTTCATGGAAATGGCTGCTGGGAAGCCAACAAATGACTAATAAAATCCCTCTGCCCACTCATTTTTAATGTCATTCTGGAACTCCAGAACAGGGACCATCTGGTAGTGCTGCTTACTTTAATATAAAAGAGTGACTGAGTTGAAAATCATATTATTGAGAGAATGTTGGAATGGATCTTCTATTTGTGAACCCCAAGCCCAGCAAAACAAGTCCAGTGTTTCCTTTCGGGCAGTGATGACATAGGCTGAGAGCACCATTAACAGCTCTGTCTGTGCAGTTCAACTTTACACCCACACACGTGATAACAGATATCAACCAATACTAATGACTGTCGTATCTGTTTGAAAAAAAAAAATTTAATCGAAGTAATGTTGGTTTATAACCTTAGGTTTCAGGGATAGCATTACATGTATGTACACACATGTGTGTAAATGCATAGACTGCATTGTTCACCATCAACTGTCTAGCCTCCATCTTTCACCATACAATCTGTCACATTTATTGAACCCCATCCATGTGTCAGGCAATATGCAAAGCAGTCTGAATTATTTTGCAAGAGATAAATATATGAGTGTGCTCACTTTAGAGGTGAATAAACAGAGACTTACAGAAGCTAAGTAAACCTCTGCCAAGTCACACAGCCAGTAAATAACAGAGCCAGGCTTTGAACTTATGTCCCACAATTTCTGCATATGTGTTCTGAGCAACTGAGCTTTTTGACTTATTACTGAGGTGAGGAATTTTAGATAAAAGCCTTCCAAGCAATGACTCATCTTTCGGTGAGATAAATTATAGAACCAGGAAAGTTTGTGGAGATTTTTTTTTTCACTTTATACTTTTTATTTGGGCGTAATTTTGGATTTTAGAGACAAGTTAAAAGATGATCCAGAGAGTGCCCCTCTTCCCTTCACTCAGCTTTCTCTTGCACAACCATGTTACATTTGTCAAAATTAGGAAATTACCTTGGTATAATACTATTGAGCTATGGATTTTACTAGGGATTTTATTTGCAAGTTTTTCTTGTAATTTCTGATTTTTTAACCCTTTCTAAGATCAATATTTTTAAGCAGGGTTCATTTTTTTTAATTTATTAAGAAATAAATTTTTTTTTTTTAAGATTTATTTTTTATTTATTTATACAAGCACTGGGTACAGTCAGAAGCGCGGGAGGGTGAGATAATCCGCCAGAGCGGGGAGCAGAGCAGGCAGAAGGACCGAAGTACACTGCTGAGGGGAGCAGCGGGCGGCAGGAGACCCTCCTCCGGTGGCCGGGGAGCAGCCAGGGATCGAACCGGCACGCCAGAGGCCGCGGGCAGTCTCGCAACCCAGCGCTCAACCGCTGCGCCACCGGGGAGGCCCAAGAAATAAATTTTTTAAGAGCAGTTTTAGGTTCATTGTAAAATTGAAAGAAAGTAACAAGAATTCTTACCCCAGAGATGCACAGAGTCCCTATTATCAACACTCCTCATAGAATGGCACCTTGGTTTCCATCCATGGACTCACATTGGCACATCATTTTCATTTCAAATCCACAGTTTATGTTAGGCTTCATTCTTGGTGTTGCCTAGTCAGTGGGTTTAGACAAATGTGTATGATAAGTTTTCACCATTATATTATCATACAGATAGTTCATACTGCCCTAAAAACCCTCTGTGTTCCACCAAGTCATCACCTAACTCTCCTTGCCAGTCCCTGACAGCCATTCTTTTTTTTTTTTTTACTCTCTCCATAGCTTTGCCTTTTCTAGAATGTTATATCGCTATAATCGTACAAAGTAAGATTGCCTTGTTCCACTTAGCATTATGTATTTATCCCCTTCCCCCTTTTTTTGATGGCTTGATAGTTTGTTTCTCTTTAGCATGAATGAAATTCCATTGTATGTTTTGCTATTTATCCTCCTACTGAAGGACTTTTGGTTGCTTCCACGTGTGGGCAATTATAAATAAAACTTCCATAAACATACACATGCAGGTTTTTGAATGGACATAAATTTTCAACTCCTTTGGATAATACCAAGGAACATGATAAGAGTATGTTTAGTTTTGATAGTTTTGCCAAACTGCTTTCCATAGTAGCTGGACCATTTCGACTAACACCAGGGAAGACTTTTTATTGATATACATCCTTGTCAGCATTTGGTGATGTCACAGTTCCACAGTTACAAGAGATTGAATGTGGTTTGCAATTGAAAGTTGTGTACTTAACCAGCTCAGTCCTTGCCTGCCATTAGGGTTCCCAGATATTGCTGAATTGGGGGTTAAGTTATACATCCTGGTCCATCACAGGCAGGTAAGAGCCAACACTATCCCTTCTGCTCATCTTCTGCATATTGAACCTCACCTGGTTTCTGTCTGTGCCTCTCAACCCTGTGACTTGGCTTAGTCATTCTGACTCTGCTTTCAGGTGTTACCAGGATTTAGCAATCTGGCTTAGAACTTGCAAGTTTCTGACCTCAATTTCTATGTGTCACAGTCATTTTCCTCCACAACACATAGGAATTCAATTTCAGTGGTCTCCCTAGCCTAACGCTTAGGTTTTTGTGTTCTGATCCTTAGATGGGATGCTGGTTCTGCTTATCTCTAATCACAGTTCACAAGGAAGGACCAAAATCCCCGGCATTGACAATTTGCTCCATTTTATGGAGAAAATGTGAGCCTAAAGTGATTGGTTCAGCATTACATAGCACATGACTGAAAAATGGAAAGACACAGGGAAGGAGAGGGAACTTCCTAAGTGTTCTTTAGTTGTTAGGACAGTGGAGCTTAAAATAAAAATTAAACAGTTCAAACATCACTGAAAGGTAGATTCTGGAAAAGAATTTAAAGTCTTTTCCCTGCCAAAGGGCAGAAACATTTTAATCCAGTTTTGGAAAGGAATGCTGTTATAAGTCACAGTAATTAAACTTGGGCTTTGACCAGGCAAAACAAGTATTAAAATCAAACTTTAACATGTCTGAAACAAATTTATCATTCTTTTTTTCTGAAGCCAGTCCCTACTCTCTTGCTTTCTTCTGGTATTATTACTGGGCCTGTAATGTTTCCAGTCACTAGCTTGGAAGTTATTGTTTATTCTGTCCACAATGACTTCCAATTAACTGTTAATTCCTGCTGATCTTGCTTCTGCCTCTCTGAAGTTTGCCCATATCTTACTATACTTATTGTCACTATTCTCTTGCTTAGCATATTTTATTTTATTTTTTTAAAGATTATTTATATATACAAGAACTGGGGTACAGGCCAGATGCACAGGGGGTGAGAGGATTCACCAGAGACAGAGTGGGGAACAGGCAGATCGACTGAAATACACTGCTGAGGGGAGCAGCGGGCAAGTCAGGAGAGGTCTGCTGTGCCATGTGTGTCATCTCCCTGGTGGGGCATCGAACTCATGCTTCAGTGACTGTGGATAGCTTCATAAGTAGTGTCTTAACCCCTTGCGCCACCAGGGAGGCCCCCTGCTTAGCATATTTTAGAAACCGCTTCATCTATATGCTTTCAGCATATATGTGGGTAATGCATAGTCATTAAATCGCTCAAAAATGTCAATGACACTTCATACATACTGGGATTAGCATAGGCTCCTTCAGCATTTGAGTTTATCCATACTGTTGCCTTACTCTTTCAAGTGCATCTGTTGTTACTCCCTTGCCTTGTGCACTTTGAACCAAACTTACTAGTTAGTATTTTTCCCTAAACATATATACAGCCACAGAGCATTTGCATATGCTGTTTCTTTTGCTGGGAAGGTTTCTCTGTTCCTGCTTGTAATCCTCAGTTTGTTAGCATTTAATACATTAGTGATATGCAAACTACAGCCTGAGGGCCAACTCAGTTTATGAGCTTGTTTTTGTAAACAAAGTTTTACTGGAACACAGCCTTACCATTTATTTGAATATATTTTCTAGTGCTACTTTTACACTGAAACAGCAGAGGTATGTAAGTGCAACTCTCTAAGGTCTAGAGAGTCTAAAATATTTAGTTTGCGGTATTTTACAGAAAATATTTGTTGATTCCCTGCATATCCTTAGCCAATACTAATTCTTCTTGCTGAATATCCAATTTAACATGTCTCAGCAAAAATGTACTGAGCCCCTACCATATGCTAAATGAACAAAAGCAAAAAAAATATGGACCATGTCTCAAGGGTCACAATATCTAAAATGACGACAAAACCATAAATGAATATTTCTCTACAATATGAAAAGTAGAACAACAGCTCATATAGAATATACCCAGTAGCAGTATTTACCGAAATGACACAGAAACATTAATTCCAAAGGGCACCTGCATCCCTATGTTTATAGCAGCACTATTTACAATAGCTAAGCTATGGAAACGGCCCAGATGCCCAGAGGTAGATGGCTGGATCGAGAAGATATGGTACATATACACAATGGAATATTACTCAACAATCAAAAGGGATAGACACATGCAGTTTGCAGTGGCGTGGATGGAGCTAGAAGGGATTGTGCTCAGCGGGGTAAGTCAGAAAGAAAAAGAAAATTACCAGATAAAATCTCACTCATAGCAAGAATTCAGAAAACCTAAATAAGGGACCAGAAAAAAAGACTAAAAATACAAAGTAAAAATCAAAATCAACAAGCAACTATAAACTAGAGACACACTACAGGGGGAGGGGGAGGGGCAGGGAGAGGAAGGACTAGGGTCAAAATAAGGGGGGCGTGCAATTGTACGGGGAATATAACCAAAATGAAATTGCATACATTGTGCAAAAATGAAAAATGATGTAAGAACTATATAGGACCTCCCCTGGTGGCACAGCAGTTGAGCACTGGGCTGCGAAGCTGCCCACAGCCTCTGCAGTGCTGGTTCGATCCCTGGCCATGGGCAAGGGTCCCACAAGGCACGAAGACCTCTCCTGCCACACCCGCTGCTACCCTCAGCAGTTTATTTTGTCAGTCCACCTGTTCTGTTCCCCGTTCGGGCTCTGGTGAATTCTCTCACCCTCCGGCGCTTCTGACTTGTATAAATATATAAATAAATCTTTAAGAAAAAAAAGAATTATAGAAAATAAAATATTTTAAAAAATAAAAACTTATTTATTACTACAAAAAAAAAAAAAGAAGAAGAAGAAGAAGGAGAAACCTAATACCTAATAGCAAAGAACAGGAAGTTTTTATTCTTTTGGAAGGGTGAGGTGGTGGGGAAAGGATGATAATAACTAAGGTGGGTTTAAAATTATGCAGAGGAGTTTTAACAGGAGATGGGAGTTAAAGTCATTTCAGAGGAGGAACAGCAAATACAAAGCTTCCTTATGTGGAAGAACATGGCAAAGTATCTTTGGGGAAAATGACAGACTCAGGGAAACAAAATAGAGAATGGGCATTGGAGTCAAATTAACTTGGATTTGTACCCTGACCCTGATACCCATTATCTGTATGACCTTGAACTTGACTTCTATTAGCCTGTTTTCTCATCCTAGCAGTATTTACATGATTTAACTGATGTGACAGTGTTAGGGGGAAATGATGTCCTGAAATAATCCCATACAGGCTTTGTGGACCCCACCCCCACTCCAGACTAAAGCCATCAAGACTCTGGGAAAGACAAATCCCATCACCACCAAGGGAGGGTGGCTGGGACCTGAGGGTGGATTTGGGCAGCCAGGTTGGATATAAAAAAACCAAACATGTGGGCCTGGGGCTCTCTCTTTGGCTGAGGTCGCTCGCCTCCTGGCTTCACCGCTCCTGGCTGGCGGCGAACTCTGAGAGCGCCATTTTGGGATTCCTGATCGGCGGATCGGGTAGGACTCATTTAAAACTTTGTCTCCCACTTTTCTCCCAGAGCTGTACATTTCCTCATTTCCCCTTCCCTTGTAAATAAACCTTTTATTAACCTTTCACGAGTGCCTGCAGTAGAGCATTAATAAGTCCTTTTAAGCGCGCGGGTGAGGACCCACGGTCAGGCACCCCGTTTTGTATCGGGGTTGCTCTACAACAACAGGGGTGAAAGTTTTGGGTGCAATGTTTGACACAGAGCATATATTCGAAAAAGAAAAATGTAGTCCATATTATTATATCTGGCGAAACAAGAGAGTTCATGTAGGTTAGCATGGGACAAAGGCACTTGTTCAAAATGGGAAGATAAAGGCTTTTTTTTTTAAATCTGCACCTCAGTAAATGGATTTTCATTGGATTATACAAGACAGACATGTTGTTCTATTTTCTAATTCTTTGTGTCTCCCAAAGTGCCTAGCCCTGTATCATAAATAGACCAGATCTTTGAAGATTGCTCATTGAATTTTTAAATCTTAGATTGTGAAGGTATATTCACAGTAATCTGCCCACTGTGTGTATGAAACGGAGACTGATGAATTGAAGGACTTTGGAGTGGTTTGGGCCTGCCGGTGGATCAGAAGTCTAACCTGTAGCTTCCAAGGAGGTCGAATTTGCTGTTTCTCCTTCTCCCCTTCCCTCTTGCTCTCACCTTGTCCTGTCAGAAACATGACCCCCCACCCTCCTTGTCTCCAGGTCTACTACTATTGTTAGATAAAGCTGTATCTGGTGTTATTGTCAGAATAAAATGCTCAGGATTTGTATTATCCCTTTCCTGGGTAGTTGTGTGGAAAAGAAAATTAGAAAAATCAGAATATGGCTAGTGGAATTTTAGGCATCAGGAGGAAACCAGTGTTTCTTCAAGTCCTTTTGCTAAAGCTCACCTCAATCTACATAATAAGGGTAGTCCTGTGAGTCCTAGAAACAACAGACCCCTTAATTATAGCAGTGCTAATAGCTATCCTGTAGTGAAAGCTTATTCTGTGGCAGACACTTTGCTTGAGTTATGTCTATTCCTCATAATACCTGCAGGTTGCTAGCATTCTCACAAGTGGGGAAACAGGCTTAGAAAGACCCAGGTTTGCCTTCGTCCCAAAAGTGTCTGACATTTCCTCTTAATTGCGCAATGACTGGAAAGATGGTTAGGAACTCTTACAAAACTCTTACAGGCATTCATTTCCTAGGGTCCAGAGCAAAATAAAAATGCAGAGTTCTTTGTTCAAAGAGCAAAGAGAAAAAGCGCCCTTGATCATATGGAAAGATAAACTTTCTCCTTTCATCTGTGTGTTCTCTCTTGACCTATCATGGATTTTTTTCTAAATTTAATGTCATTTTAAGAAAATTAACATTAAATTTTTTAGCATGCATTTTACTGCTTATTTTTATATTGTGCAATGTCAGTTATAAATTACAAATGTAAGAGCATATGTAGAGTCACTGAAATGGTACAAGTTGTACTTTGTAGTTTGTACATGCATATGTATTTTGTTTTTATGTGAAAAGAGGAAATGCTGTCTTGTTTTTATTTTACTTCTTAATATATACACATTATATCCACACTCTGCGGACTCTTGAGGCTGTCAGCACCCTGCGATGACTGTTTTAGATGCTACCCTGTAGTGCAATTCACTCTTACTGACCTGCCCACATCCTGGGTCCACCAGAATTCAGTGCTTATGGGACATTGCAAAAGCTCTAATAGGGTGGTATGGATTGACAGACACAGAAATTGTGCATATCCTTTCAGCCTATGTGCATGCTCCACTGCCCCGTGGGAGCTCACATACAAAACACAAGTTTTAAAATAAATTCATAATGATTTCAAGATGGCAAGAGCAGAGCCTTAAACCTGGCACAGAGGCCCTCTCACTACATAACTCATGTGCCCATGAAACTGACTGCCTGGGAGATGTTCATGGGCGTGATGATGAGGAAGATTCTCCAAGTCAAATTATGTGAAAACTTTTTCTAATGTCTTAGTACACTTAACCATGTACCACCCTTCTTTAACCAAATGTTCAAGTTCCACTAAAATCTTCAGCTCAACCAGAACTTAAGAAATGAAAGAGGAGAAGTCTCAGGTCATCATCTCAGCTGTTCAGAAACAAATCAGTTTGCTTTTGGTCTCCAAAAGTGAACTTGCCTTTACAGGGGCCAAACTCCCATCCCACACTCTGACATGGGGCCCTGGTCTTGTCCAAATCTGTCTCTTCTACCCTGCCTGAGTCTATACTTTAACACAGATACTTCTAATGCAGGTCTATATATTAAAGACAATACCCAAGAGAAAAACTGTAATGATAGAAAGAAACCCAATTATTTAACACTTTGTATTTGTCTTGGGTGAGTTTTCATTCATGGTTCAATATCATTGATCAAGAAGCTCCAGCAGTAAATAAGAGCTCGTAAACAGGTAAAGATGCCCTGGTCCCCTGACTTCAAGATACTTATGGTCTAGTGCTTTCTTGAGACTGAGATGTTGTTATTAAATGTATCATTTAATTAGAAATACTTTAGACTGACCCTCCCCCCTGCCATCTTTTGCTCCTTCCTAGCCCAGAAGTGTGGTTTGTGAGATAAATGTAAAGGCCTGTGTACTGGGATTATTTTCCTAGATCAGCTCTCCATGCTGTCTTTTAGTTTTGTTTTGTTTTTTTTTTTTTAAACACAAAGTGTACACTATATTCAAGTAAATAAAGTATTCCCCTTAAGCTTGAATGCTGGGCCAAAATTCTTAAAACCCTCTAACTATAGTTTTCTAACTGATTTCCAGACTTAACCTCAAAAAATTATACAACATTTCTGGTGTCTGTGGCTGCTCACATTGCCATTAGCTCGAGCCAACTACTCAACTGCACTGAACTTCTTGGATTTTTTAACTCCTGCTAAGAGCATTCTTTTTTTTTTTTTAATAAATTTTATTTTTATATTCCCCATACAATTGCAAACCCCCCATTCTGACCCCAATCTCTCCCCTCCCGCCCCCCACCCCCCAAAAAGTGTCTCTGGTTCATAGTTTTTTGTTGATTTTGATTTTCACTTTCTTATAGTTATTCATTTTCCTGGTCCCTTATTTAAGTTTTCTAGATTCCTGCTATGAGTGAGACCATCCGGTATTTTTCTTTTTCTTTCTGGCTTATTTCGCTGAGCATGATCATTCTTGATCTCAAAGACCAGGTTAAGGAATACTTCCAGTTCTCAACTTGAATTAGCAGATTTCATTTGAACAGTAATAGAGTTGTAGATATACTTTAATATCACTGCTGAGATGATTATTTTTAAAGATGGTAGATTAAAGAATTATGGTTAAAAGGGCACCTTTCCTGGAGTGTGGTGACATGCATGGGGGAGAGGAAAGGAATTATTTTTTATTTAAATTCACTTTTATTAATGACTTAGGAAATTGGATTATCATCAGGAATTCTGCCTCAGCTTGACCAATGTTGTAAGTTATCCCAATCAGTCTTTCATTGATCAAACAAATTATTTCTTAAAATAACTGTGCTGAGTTTGGAGACTGCAGCAGAGAACAGTACTTTGTCAATTGAGCAGTCATTACAAAGGAAGGACATATGCAAGAGGGACATGAGAAAGGTCAGTAAATCTGGCTTCAAGGAGGATTTTTTTGAAATGATAGTTAAGCATTTCAATCACTGGTTTTCAAATTTTAGGAAACCCTGATTCTGTATAGCTTGAGATTAGCCAAGAATAAATAAGTGCCACAGGTGACTCTAAGGCAGAGGTCTTCAGTGTACTCTTCAGAAATTATCTAAGCTGTGCTATATTTCAATTTGTCTTGTATTTTCATCTGTGCTACTCCTAGAAAAAAACTCAGTGCTATTATTATTTTTTGCAAAAAGTCATCATTGGCTAACATGTTTCATAGAGGACCATCACGTAGTTTTTTTTTCGTCTTGTAAAAGAAGTTGTGGGGTTTTGTTATGATCAATAGTCATTCATTGAAAGAGACTGGTGGCGGGCCTCCCCGGAGGTGCAGCGGTTGAGCGCTGGGTTGTGAAGCTGCCTGCAGCCTCTGCAGCGCCGGTTTGATCCCCGGCTGCTCCCCGGCCACCCGAGTAGGGTCCCACATGGCGCGCAGACCTCTCCTGCCACCAGCTGCGCCCCTCAGCAGTGTACTTTGGTCCTTCTGCCTGCTCTGCTCCCTGCTCTGGTGAATTCTCTCACCCTCCTGCACTTCTGACTGTACCCAGTGCTTGTATAAATAAATAATTTAATCTAAAAAAATAAAAAAGAGACTGGTGGCTATCATAGGGTCTGAAGTGGTCAAGAGCCACTATATCAAAAAGATTTGAACCATGCCAATGATCAACAAACATTTTTATATAAAAGAATCATATATTTTCTTGAGTATTTGGAAATGCAATGTAAACAAGAACTTACATAGAAAAACAGAACTATGGATTAGACTGTTTTTACTTTAATCAAATATTTCACTCTGTTCAGTAATTACATTGTTTAAATGTAGGTGTTTAGCAATATTTTAAAGACATATTTTTTAAAATATTGAAGCTGACAATTTTTAATTAGTATTTTATTAGAACACAATCTAATTTATAAATCAGGACCATGAAGAACTCATCTGATAATTATAGTCTTGAAGGGGCTTCAAATTCACCTTAATGGTAGTGTATTAACCAACCAACCAGAGGACACGCTTCAATTTTTAAACAGTGTATTAAATAATTAAACAGCATATCAAATTATGTTTTGGATAACTGTCACAGCCTAATTTTTTAAGCACTTAAAAAAAACTGTAAATGGTTCATTAGAGGTAGTTTTGAAGCCAAAAATGCTAATGCAAGTCACGTGGAAATTCTAAAAGGAACTTGGCATGAAACAGAGAATTGAACTTACTGCTGAAAAAACAGATTAAACAAAAATTCAATCAATGTGGCTATAATAGAAACATATGTACATAGATGTAGTAGACTTTTATGGTAAAAACACTGATGGCCTAACTTTCTCTCTTTGCATTAATTTTACATGCCATCCTAAGTGTCTTTGTTTAACCAATTTCAAGATTGATTCCATTATACCT
Organism: Talpa europaea; assembly: GCF_964194135.1. NCBI lineage: Eukaryota > Metazoa > Chordata > Mammalia > Eulipotyphla > Talpidae > Talpa > Talpa europaea. The sequence continues at coordinate 19,263,382 of NC_140083.1, read as the reverse complement.
TGCTGTGACCCTAAATGAAAAAAGTACTTCATGACTTTTGAAACACCAGGCAGGAGTTACAGAAAAATATCAATTTTTACATCTTATTTCTCATCTTTGTTGACACAAATCCTTTTGTCCTACATCTGGGGAAAGCTGCTAAATATTGCCAGTGGTCTGTTAAAGGATATGTTTTTCCTGCAATGTTCTTGAGAAATATTAAGGTGGTGCTGGTTATTTCCTTCACAGATTCTATTTGTCAGTGTTTCAAATAACACTAAGTATTAGTTAAAACCCAACATTTACGTGATGTAGATGTTATCACATTCTTAGCAGTGGTTGTTCTTTCTTGGTGTTTTAAAAACACTGTTTTCCATTTACATGACTTCAATTCTACATAATAAAATAATCTCTGGCTGAGAGGATATAATGGCAAAATGCCTATAATCACACAAGACTATACATTTTACATGGCATGCCTAATTGCATTTTTTTGAGGAATAAAATGTTCTGGGGTTCTTTATTTTGAGATTGAGCCAGATGAGAGCATGGCCCAAGGAATCTAGCAAAAATTGAATCTAAAATTCTTAATGAATTTCAAGTCTGTACTGTATTTCAACTGAACAATAAATCATAGTTGTCTGAACTTGAATTTATCACACCAGTTAATGAAAACTACCCCTTATCTCAGTGACCATCTCGGTTCATTTATGTGATTGGGTGTGGAAGACAGGTTGAAGTAAAAGGGTGTCAGTAAACTGGGTCTAGTTCCAATTGTCACTACAAGTTATGTGTCCTTGGGTAAAGCATGTCATCTCTGTGTGCCTCCATTTCCATAAAATGATGAGAATGACATTCAATAATCCCTAACAGCTTTCATGGCTGCAAAATTCAATAATTCATTTAAAGCCATTGTTCTACCATCATCATTAAAAGGCAACTCAGAAAAGAAGAGTATTGATGTAAGATGGCAAAGACCTTGGCCTGCTGACATACACTTACTGCCCTTGTATGAAATGACTGACTCTTCTCAGACCACCCAGCTCACTCATTCAGGATTGATTTTTCCACATGATCCTCAGGCAGGGCATGAGATGGGACCCGTTCTAACCTCTCTGTACCAATTATGTAACAGCCCAAAGACAGCTGGCTCAAAGCATCAGAAGACATTCAAATGGGAAAATGTTGCAGTCCAGCAAACTCTTTGTCCTCTCTGTGAGTTCTGCAAAGGTAAACAAAAGATAAATAAGACAGACAGAAGATACTGAGGATGGGAGCACTGGGGAGAATGGACGAGACTAATTAGTATCTGCAAATGTGCAAATATTTGTAGGTTGTCAGGACCTGTGAATTCAAATTCTCCATTGCCTATCAACCAATAAGAGGACCTCCCTGGAGGCTCAGGGGTTAAAGTCTCAGCACTATCAAACTATCACCAGCCAATGGCTCATGAGTGTGGCATAAATTCAACCCCCAGGCAGGGAGCTGACCCACATGGTGCATCAGACCTCTCCTGTCTGGCCTGCTGCTCCCCTCAGTAGTGTATTTCAGTGGATCTGCCTGTTCTGCTCCCCACTCTGTTTCTGGTGAATTCTCTCACCCCCCGCACCAATGGCCTACACCCCAGTTCTTGTATGCATAACTAAATCTTTAAAAAACCAAAGACATTTTCACATATAATGTGAAAACTATATTACATTTCATTGGTAGTCAGTCTGGACATACACACACATTTAACAAAACAAGTTTCAGTCCTAGGAATTTGGCTGAGTAAGGCGTCTTCAACGAATGTGAACATTTCTAGGGCTAGGCTGGGTTTCAACTTCAGCTTTAATAATCCTGAAGGGTTATTGATATTAGTATTTTCTGTAATGTATTAGTATGAAGTCTAATTCCAAAACATTTCCTTGTGTGAAATGAATACTTTAAAGATCCAAGCCTTTCAATGCATTCATGATTTCCATTATAACTGTTTTTCTTTTATACTGCATATACTCTTGGATGCTCAGAAATACCACAAAGTTTTTCATAGCTCAAGATTACATATTCAACATATAGTTGACTTAAATTCAAATTGGATTTTAGAATGTAACATTTTGAAACTAGATGCAAATAAAGATACTCTATTATTCACAAAAATATTTCTCATAAGGCAATGTGGTAAAAAGGAGAGGTCCAAGCACTGATTTGACTTAACTGGCCTGGGTTTTATTCTCAGCTCTAATAAAAACTCCATAAACTTAGGGAATAAATGTCAAGGACCTCAGTTCTGTCATCTGTAAAATGGGCATGATATACTTTCCCTACCTATTCACAGAGGTAATGTTAAGGTCTCAGGAAACTGATGTGAAATATAACACCACACCCAGAGAGGATTCAACATTATTGTCATGGGAGAGAATTGGGTATAGGCTAGAAGCACAGGGGTGAAAGAAATTCACCAAAGACAGAGTAGAGAAGAAAACAGCAAGTTTATTGAAATATACTGCTAAGAAAAGCAGTGGGCGAGACAGAAGGGGTCTGCTGTACAAAGAGTAAGGGTCCAGAAGCTCTATTTATACTACAGTCATCACTGACCAGTTAGAGTGACTAGTCTTGGGTGTGTCCTGATTGATGATCTGAATTAGCATAAAGAATCATCAGTTTAGGTCCTCCCTGGTGGTGCAACGGTTTAAGTCTCAGCACAATGAAGCTATATGCAGCCACTGTAGCACCAGTTCAATCCCAGCCAGGGAGCTACACACATGGTGCAGCAGACCTCTCCTGTCTCCCCTGCTGCTCCCCTCAGCAGTGTATTTAGTCAATCTGCCTGTTTTATTCCCAACTCTGTCTCTGGTGAATCCTCTCATCCCCTGCATCGTTGGCCTGTGCCCCAGTTCTTGTATGCATAAATAAATCTTTAAAAAAATAAAAAGAATCATCAGTTTAATGTCTAGGATCCCATGGCAGTTCCATGTATTCCTTTGATCCATTCAAGTCTCCCAAACTTGCCTGCTTGGGTTTTTCAATTTAGCAATGATACCACGACAATTAGGAAACAACTCATTTCTTAATTTTTTTTTTTTTTTTTAGAGGCAGGTTTTATTTATTTATTTGTTTGTTTGTTTATACATGCACTGGGTACAGTCAGAAGCGCGG